>NC_087215.1:66550513-66590513 GCF_015104395.2 Macrobrachium nipponense | reverse complement strand
GCTAGACGGCTGCAAATTGGTAAGTTGATCATTAACCCTTCAATCATCAAACGTACCAAATTGCAGCCCTCTAGCCTCAGTAGTTTTTATCATATTTAAGGTTAGAGTTAGCCATGATCATGCTTCTGGTAACGATATTGGCCAGGCCACCACCGGGTCGTGGTTAAAGTTTCACGAGCCGAGACCAACGGAAGATAGATCTATGGTCGGTGCACTGAAGAAACTTCTGTGCATTTTCCCTTGCTCGGGGAGTAAGCCTACCGACTACTTTTTTGTTGTTGTTGTTCTTGTCCTTGTTGGGGGGATAGGAAAGGTCTATGGGCGAGCTTAAAAAGGTCTGAAAAAGGTGTTTCGCGTTGAGTTAAAGATATATGATTTTCAGGATAGGATATTTATGATTCATTTATTAGGGTGAAAACGTTAAAAAATAAACAATGTACATGTTAAATAGCGCAGGAAAATTATTTCTAATAGAATATAGCATATTCATTTTAATTTTCATTGGTGAAACAAGGCTCTATTTGACCGTAGGTTTTATGACGCTTTCATTAACTTTAAACGTCAGGAATATAATGTTTATGACTTACGCGTAAGGGGAAAATCTTGCTCGCGTCCCAAGTAAGCTGGATGTTGGATCATGCCGTGTTTACTAGCTGGATTTTAATTTTGCTCTTGTGAAACGAGAAATGACTAGGAATGTGTGAGGGGGAAGTTTAATTAAAAATCTCTTCAACTGTATCGAATTACGTTTTCCGTAGGAATTAACTCCCTTTATGAAAGAAGTAATTAGAGCCTGAAGTACTGAACAACTTTTGTTCTCTTAATTTTGTTCTGGCGATAGACAGTCTCCAATTAATCAGTCGTTTTCCTTATGAGGCAGGCTTTCAATTACTTCTGACGGTAGAAGGAACTTCCGTTATTATTATTTATTTATTTATTTTTTGGTCTATCACAGTCCTTCAATTCGACTGGGTGGTACTTATAATGTTGGGGGGAGGGGAATTGGTTGGGTTCCGGGTTGCATCCTGCCTCCTTAGGAGTCCTTCACTTTTCTCACTATGTGCACTGTTTTTAGGAGCACACTCTTTTGCACGCGTCCTGGAGCTACTTCAGCTTCTAGTTTTTCCAGGTTCCTTTTCAGAGATCCTGGGACCGTGCCTAGTGTTCCTATGATTATGGGTACAATTTCCACTGGCATATCCCATATCCTTCTTATGTCTATTTTCAGGTCTTGATACTTCTTCAATTTTTCCCTTTCTTTCTCTTCAACTCTGGTGTCTCATGGTATTGCGACATCAATGAGCGATACTTTCTTCTTGATTTTGACAATCAACGTCACGTCTGGTCTATTTGCACGTATCAACCTGTCTGTTTTGATACCATAGTCCCCCGAGAGGATCTTTGCGTGATCGTTTTCTATCACTCCTTCAGGTTGGTGCTCGTACCACTTACTACTGCAAGGTAGCTGGTGTTTCTTGCACAGGCTCCAGTGGAGGGCTTTTGCCACTAGAGGCTAGCGCCGTCAGTGCATCTTATGCGGTGTATTGTTTGTTTGTATGGTGTTTTTACGTTGCATGGAACCAGTGGTTATTCAGCAACGGGACCAACGGCTTTACGTGACTTCCGAACCACGTCGAGAGTGAACTTCTATCACCAGAAATACACATCTCTCACTCCTCAATGGAATGGCCGAGGTGAGAAGCAAACACCAAACCAACCGCGCCACTGAGGCGCTCCTCATGCGGTGTACTGTAGGCCCCCTTAGGCCCCTAGCTGCAACCCCTTTCGCTCCCTTTTCCTGAACCTCCGTTCATATTCTCTTTCTTCCCTCTTACTTTCCTTAAACCCTCTCCTAACAATTATTTCGTAGCGCAGCTGTTTTGGGGTTTTCATCCCGCCACACCTTACAAATCTTCAAACTGTTAGTTTCCATTTCAGCGCTGAATGACCTCGTGGGTCCCAGCGCTTGGTCTTTTGGCCAAAATTCAATGTTCCAATCCATTACGTTCTGTTACGCGGGGAGGCAAGTGCTCTTGGATTTGTCTATGCAAAATATGTCTGGCAAGTTACGTGACGTTCGTGTCTTGGATTCGTTTTATTAATTTTAAAAAATGCATGGTTAATCTCCGTTCTGCAGCGCGTTCACTGCGTGTCATGAGAGAGAGAGAGAGAGAGAGAGAGAGAGGAGAGAGAGAGAGAGAGAGAGAGAAGATAATTTTGAACAATACAAAACTGCTGTTCCTGTAATAATATAAATATCGATTTTGAATTTCTGTCTGGAGATAAAATCCTAGACTTATCTAGATAGCCACGACAATTGTGACCATATTTTGCGAGAGAGAGAGAGAGAGAGAGAGAGAGAGAGAGACGATAATTTTGAACAAAACTGCTGTTCCTGTAATAATATAAATGTTTTTTAACTTCTGTCTGCAGATGAAATTCTAGACTTATCTAGATAGCCACGACAATTGTGACCATATTTAGCATGAGAGAGAGAGAGAGAGAGAGAGAGAGAGAGAGAGAGAGAGTGGGGGGGGGGGGGGTTTGTTTATATGTAATCGTTAAAAACAAAGTGTTCAGTCCAGGAAGCGATGCTCGTAAAAGGAGGTAATGTCAGGAACTTGAAAGTAAACTCGTATTTCCAAACCCTCGTATTAGGTCCCTGATCGCATTACAAAAAGCTTTTAACTGCCCCTACAAGAGTTAAAAGAGTCCTAAATCATTCCCCTCCCCCAAATATTCGGAAAACATTCGATGATGCGCGTTGTTCATTACAGAAACAGCAATTTGAAAATCAGAACAGGAGCTCATTTTTGTACTCGGCCATTGACTCGCAACATCGAGTCACATTTCCTTAAGTTTTCCTTGTGTTGTTTTCTTAATTTTTCCTCATGTTGTTGGATATGATGAATTCCATTTGAATTGATATAATAGAAGTGATGACGCTAGGGGCAGGTTTAATGAAATGCACGAATCTCCAGACGAATTACGTAAGCCATTTTTCCAAGGTTGTGACAGTACGAGCACTTCTGCTCCAGATTTGAACTGCATGGGTGATGTGGGTGGGATGGCTGTGGGGGGCGGGGTGGGGGTGGGGGTGGGTGAGGGAAGGGAAGGAAAGGAGGCGAGCGTGAATGTCTGGAATAATTGAATAAACCATTTTCTTCCAGGTTGTGACATCCCAGCCCGCCTTCAAGATCACGCAGCCCATCAGGAGAAGAGGAGACGACAAGTGGCCCCCCAGGGGAGCTGGTGAACCCACACAAGAAGAGGTAAGCCAAGTTCTGTGTTTGGGACTAAGAAAATTACAGTGTCTCGAGTTAGACTAGAATAAGAACTTGCAGGTGTCGTCTCAGTCTGAACTGTCTTTAGCAAGAATCAGAAGCCTAGGATTGTCAAAGTATTATTATAATATTTTCTTTTCAATCACAGTCATGATATTTGACCGGGTGCTTTTTATAGTGTTGGGGGTGAGGGTCGGGTTCCAGGTTGCATCCTGCCTCCTTAAAAGAGCACCACCAGTTGTCTCAGTATGTGCACTGTTTCTAGGAGCACACACACTTCTGCATGAGTCCTGGAGCTACTTCGGCATCTAGTTTTTCCAGGGTCCTTTCCAGGGATCTTGAGATCGTGCCTAGTGTTCCTATGATTATGGGTATAATTTCTACTTGTATATCCCTTATACTTATTTCTATTTTCAGGTTCTTGATACTTATCAGTTATTATTATTATTATTATTAAAAAATCTTCATTGTAGCACGAGTCTTCAAATGGAGAAATAAATCCACAGTTTTGTAATTGTACATATATTTAAATTTAGTACTCCAAGGATCGCTTTCGGGCCCGAAAGCTTTCCTTGGAGTTTTAGAATTAAATATATGTACATTTACATAACTGTGGGTATATTTCTCCATTATTATTATTATGATTATTATTATTATTATTATTATTATTATTATTATTATTATTAAGAAGATGGACCCTGTTCATATGGAACAAGCCCACCAAAGGGGCCACTGACGTGAAATTCAAGCTTCCAAAGAATATTATGGTATTCATCAGGAAGTGAGAGCTGTCAGAGTAATGCTCTCTCTGATAAAAAAAATGAGATCTCACAGCTGTCAAGGTCATCCCGTCCTTAACTTGCGCATAATCTTGTACTTTAAAACAGAAGCAACTTCGAACTGGTATGCTGATGCGTCCTCGAGATTTTCTGGCGATATGAACATGATATCTCAGTTTGTATTTTACTCGCATGTTTAGATATTGTGTACAGCTTGGGTCTCTGCTCTTTACAGGTCCGTGAGTTCATCAAACCAAAGAAAAACAACAGAAACTACGAAGAGTTCTTCGCCCAGAACGCCCTGCCCAACAACTACGCCGGATACCGGCCCCCTCCCGGCACCCAGCACCATGGCCTCTTGGATGAAGAAGAAGACGGAGTCAGCAACATGTAGATGGCGCCACCACCACCTGCTGCTGCCGCTGCTGCGTGGTCCCTTCATCACCAGCGAAGATGCTGCAACAAGTGCTTTTTGTAACAGATGATTCTAACTACAGTCCACCGCGATCATGACGTAAAAAAAAAACTGTACCTACCGAGTTCCAAAAGGTTTATACCTTTACGTTTCAGACGACACTTTTCAATAGCCAACCTTCGAGAGTTATATACATAGGCCTATGCTTTCAGCAACTTTCACTTTGTACTTGGATCACGATCGTTATATTACACTGCGACGTTTTAGCGATTCAGAGGAGTTGTAGGTTATCAAAGTGGCCATTATTTTAGCCATGTTTATTTTTTTTTTTATTATTAATTCTGGCCGAAACTGTTGCGTTCATCTGGCAACTGCCGTCGGTTATATCTGCGGTATCCCCAGAAGTCGAAATTGCAGTTACAGTTGATGCGTCTTTTGTGCTTGCTTTACAGTCTGCCTTTGGTCCTGGGGTCTTCGAAGGAACGGATACTGTATACAGGAGTGATGATGGACCGTTGGACTACAGTCAGACGAGAATTAATGCGATAGAGAGAAGTAGACTTTGAATTTCCCGTTGTTGCTGTTTACCATTTGCGTCTGTCCAAGAGTTCTCAATATGGCGTCACGGCCGTGCGATTCAGCAGCTCGTGACATTATCATAAGTTGATTACCGTCATATATACAATCTTATTTATAGGTTATTATATTTTACCGTCTTCATTTCACTTTCCTCTTAGTCTGATGACAAGTCGAATACGGTTTGTTAAAGAAATTACGACTATATTACTATTAGCTACTATTACTCTTATTCACGATCGTAGTAGTTTAGAGATATATCTCACAATATTTTTATGCCAGAATTTATGATAGAAAGCAACTGAGGACTGGAAATATAGATAAATTCATATAAACGCCAGATGTTAATTCTTTGCTTTTTTTTATTCATAAAATGTATTTTAAAGCTAATTTAGAATTGAAGATTTTTTTTTTTTTTTTTGTTTTTTAAAGCAAAAAACTTTTTTTGCAGCTTTTGTTGAAGAGAACTTTTCTTTGTGCATAACGTCGAAATGTTGACATTTATGTAAGTAAACTTGACAATATTAATAATGATTATTCTATTGCAAGTGAGTTTATTTTATTTTTTCCTATCTGCCTTTCACCTATTTCGTAACGTCATTTGGTATTTATAGTAATTTAACTGTTTTGTATGTTATAAGCATTCTATACATAGACAGTTTTATGTATGTATATATATTATATATATGGCTATATGTATGGTATGTATGTATATATATATATATTATATATATATATATATATATATATATATATATATATAAAGGCAAAATCCATTGTTTCACTTTTTCTTTGTGGATTTTGCCTATATGTATATATATATATATATTATATATATATATATATATATATATATATGTGTGTGTGTGTGTGTGTGTTTGTATGAAAGTACTTTCATATATATATATATAATATTATATATATATATATATATATATTGTGACGAAGTGGCCTAGAGTATGGGTGGGTCTGGATACCATTAATACTTGGTGCACGAAATAGTCAAAGATCTGTGTCTGGACACCATTAATATTTGTTAACCCAAATTGCCAAGTATCTGGTTACTACACTTACCATTTGTACACGCTAGTAGAAGAGACCCTTTTATTCCTGGGTCTGGGACACCCTTTGTACTTAGGGCACAGTTTGTTCAAGTACCTGGTTATTACTTACCTCACTACAGCCAGACACCTGACCCTTCATCACAAATACTAAACGACTGAATACTCTAAAGGTAAGAGTGATCCCATTTTCTTAACTGAACAGTCAAGAAAACAATCAGTCTAAGTTCATTAAAATAGGTGTGAGGTAATCTTAATTAAAGGGCATCACTCCTGTAAATTCAAATCTAAGTATTTCCTGATTCTGTTTTATTGTGGGAAACATCACAATTATCACTCTATATTTCTACCTAAACAAAAATAAAATACAGTACTGGTGGTTAAAATGAAATACTCATATAAATTTTAAATACAAAATTTTATTTCTAAATTCAAAATTTATAAGTGAAATTCACAATCTCAGGGAAATTGTTATTATTTGAAAACAAAAGTCTAATTAATTATTAAGCAAAATTAAATCAAAGTTTATCAAGAAAATTAATTAAATTAAATTATAAAGCAATAATTAAATTTGAAATGATATTTCATTAAATAAAAATTAATTTGCAAGTGTTAGATTCAAACAATTTCAGAATAGAATATTATTCAAACTAATTAAACAAAATAAAGACAATGCAAAAACATAATGCATAATACGAAAACAATTAAAGCATTTACAGTACAAACATTAAGCATATAAAATTTGGATATGCCAAAGAACAAAGCAAAAGATAAATGTGTAAAAAAAAGAAATTGATAAAACCTCTAAGTGCACTTCAAAACATTTGTAAAAATACCTTATACACAGCTGCAGCTTCAATCAAAAGGCCTGTTACAATTTTACACTTTTTGACTATTTTCGTGGGCGCCTTCACGAACCTAACAGAAATATTACTATGTTCAGATTCCACAAACAACACATATTTTACTAAGAAATGAGTGACCAGCTCATTACGTTAAGTTACTGAAACAGCCTCGCAACCGAGCGAGCGAGAGAGAGAGAGAGAGAGCAATCTTAAACTCTCTAACGCACGCCGCTCCGTCTCAAAAGCGAATGAATAAGGTTCTCTTTCCCCGTAAGTGTATATGGCATATGGGGCGGTTAGCAAAACGAAAACACTACGTCGTCTCCATAGGGTTATTGAGCAGAAAGAATAAGGCTCCTTGTTCTGTTACAGGCCTGACCGGGATGATAAAAAATTAGCTTAACTCATCTATTTTCAAGGGGATGAATAACAGTGCGGCCTGGGAGGTCTTACGCACTTGCGCCGATAAAGAAATCAGCTTAGCTAAGACATTCTCAAAGTGTGAATACAACCCTCTTCACAGAGGCTCACATATAAGCACTTATGCTCGGTCTTACGTTATATACTTCAAGATGAAAAGTCGGATCACTTAACGCATGTTATCTTTAAATATGGGAATCTGAACACAGAAAACATACATTTCATAACATGATACACAGGTTCTGAGGTGAATTAATCATATTACCACAATTATATTGCAATACAAAACTTATACTAATATAATATATATATATATATATATATATATATATGTATATATATATATAATATTTGTGTATGTATATATGTATGTAAGTACTTTCTGAATATAACAGAAGTTGACAGGTCTTTATATATATATTAGGGCTTGTGCCTTGTATGATAAGGCGCCTATGAGGTAATGTTAGACTAGCGATAAACTTACGCTAAGTCGGTTGGTATTGCACTTCCATCTTCAATGGAGTGTCTGGGGTTTTGTAGATCACTTACGAAGTCGGTATTATCTTTACGACGATGTGTTAAACTCATGGTTCGGTGAGGTTCTTGTAGAAAACACAAGGTATAAAAATAGTATATTCTTCTGAAGTTTTACATGATGAAGATCAGGTATGATCGTACAAGTCTTCTATGACGATAGCTTGATCGCTTCTGCCAATGATGATGGCTAATCCTATTCCTCTACATGATAAAGCTTAGGTAAAGGGAGGTACAGGTCTTCTAATGACGATAGCTAACTCTGTTCTGCCCGTCTACCATCTCTGTTACAAGTTATGAAGGAACAGACAGTAGTTCGAACATATGAACATACTATCAGATGACATAGTTTCATACGAACACACAATCGAATGAGACACGCTTACAGATCACGTAGGCCGTTTGTAATAATAGGTCGGGGTAGTTGTCTCAAGCAGGGAGCTTGGACTAATGTTTATAAACAATTGAATGACTACAGGTGACGGCATGTTATCTTAGCTTACATACTTATTGTATACGTCATCTTTAGCGTCTCTAGTCTGATCACATTCCTGCAAGCAATCTGGTTGACCTCTTTAGTTTTTAGACTTTTATATATATGGACTAACATTCCAGTATTTTTATTATGTAAAACAATTACATTAGCTCGGTCAGCTACCAAAACCAGCTACTGAATATTACTCAAACTTGACTTGCATTTGACTTATAGGAGTGTGATACAGGACACTATTGTGAATATATATAATATATATAAGTAAATAAAAATTCATGGTGTACATGAATTGATTCAAGTAATAAAATATAAAACAATGATATTGGTAAATAATAGTGATTCACATGATATATAATGATACAGTTTTCACTTCATCTCTTTAAGATACTTATGCTACAGAAAATACTAATGTACTCTGATAATTGCATAGAAGAAGATTAACATGATAAAAATCATATTTTAATTTAACTGATAAAAAATTTCATATATGAATTGATAAAGTTATTAATGTTTATGCTGATTGATTCGTTGATTTTTATGCTAAATGTTATATATCTGATTCATTAATTCATATATTAACTCATAAATAAACTGCAGATAATGGTAAATAAGAATAAGGTAACAGATTGATTATAGGCTTACCTGATTTGTTTATACATATGTATATGGATTTTATATAATTATGATTAATATATGTGCACTTTAAATAGATTCCTATTGCGTACACGCAAAGAATATTTATTTCGATTCCGTTATTTATGATCATTTATTATATAGATTCCTAGTGCGTACACGCAAAAAAAAAACTCAAAAATATATTCGATTCCGTTATTTATGATCAATTATATTATAGGATACATGATACTTTATATCTTATAGGATACATGACCGAGGTTATACTACTTCACTTTTAAACTAGCTTTCGAACAACTTTTCGTCCATTACACAGTTCCAGACAACCACTTTAGCCAATTGAAACGGCCTTTTTCAATGGTTAAAACAAGGGGAAAATTTGCCTGGGCGGGTCCAACGTTCTATTTTGCGCTCATACTTATTCTCTGCATCCTAAGCTACACGATTACGTTCGCGATGAATAGATCATCCAGCACCGAGTCCTTCGCCAGCAAAGTAGAGTTGAATATCCTTCGGGTCGTAATTGTCGGAAGTATGTCCCTTTTTGTAGTCGAATTCCGACAGCCGCTGGAGCATTCCGCATTAAAAACGAGATAACGACGAGATACGTGTCGGTCGAAGAAGTCCATGAAATTCCTTTCACATTGTAGGCGGTTGTTACTTGACTGTAGTCGTCCGCTGCGACGAACGATTTTTTGAAGTTGCGATGTGAAACTCTCGTACTGCAGGATACTGTAACCAGGTTCCATTAATCAGCCTGCAAGTGAAATTATACTTGTCACAAGGGCAAAGTAAATTCAGACGACATCCAAATACAGGGAGGGGAGAGAGCCATTTAGACCAGGACTTAACCCACATGAATTCGCTGATATTTTGGAATTCAGAAGAGTCCGCTGTACAAACTTTTTATCCATGGCCTTAACAATGAGTGAATCATATCCGCAGGTCTATGATGACTTGTAAAAAAAAAAATATCCATAATTATAAAAAAATAAATAGATATCATTACGAATCTCAAAGAAAATTCGATATTACTGGTAGTAAGTTACTAGACAAAGAAGTGGAAAACGGAGCTAATTGTAAGATTGCCAGGCAACATAAGAGTCAAAGAGAAGATTAATCATGATTCTATGTGCCCTAACAAAAGTTTCATATTCAATTTTCCTCGTGCCGCTCTTCTGAGGTTAACTATTAAAACATTATTAATAGGTAGGAGATGCAACGAAAAACCCACTATGTAAACTAATTTCTATATAAACTTTGGGTTTTCCAAGAAAATGTGACATTTTTCCCATGAATGTTTTACTTGAATTGTAATAGGCTAATGTTGCAAGTAAATATCATCCATATACTATCTTGATACTTCTAATGTCTATGAGGTTCAGAAAAAAAAAATTAATTCATTTTGTTGTTATAGAAATTCTATTTGCTTATATTGTTCAATTAATTTAAATGATTACAAGTCCTTAACTAATTGCATTACACACACGGATAAGAATATGTTATGTGGCCTGTCATGTGACCTATGAACCACATGTGAAGTTCATGAACTAAGCATTCCTTTCTCCAGTCAATCTGCTTTTGCAAGCAGAGACGACACACAGATGAAGCCCTGTGTAAGCAGATTATTGAGGTTTAAAAGGAACAAATGCTGATACGGCAATGATGACGTCGTCACTTGGCAGGAGATTGCTCTCAGCCAGCTAAGAGTTACGTTACTTGCTGTAAGAGATACGACTAGTATTTTCAAATGATATTTTAGTGTTTTAATCTCCACCCGCATGAGAAGAATGTCTGAAAAAAAAAAAAAAAAAACAACAGTACCAAAATTGAACAATATATTAGTTTCATGTGGCATTATGTTAAATAAATATTCCTTATTCAAACTATATGAAAAAGGTTTCCATACAAATCTATATATATTATTAGCCCTGTATAAGATTCATATAGGATTATTCCATAGATAACATTTTCACTTCTAGACTTCCTGACTTTAAAATCTCTTTTATTTATTTTATTTTATTTTATTTATTTATTATTATTTATTTATTTATTATTTATTTAATTTCTTTTTTTTTGTTTTTTTTTTTTTTTTTTTTTTTTTTTCATGACTACGAATATAAAATCACCGGGACAGACAATAGTCAGTAGGTTTTGATATGTGTTTGAACTTTAGCTTATTGTCATTACTAAAGCGTTAAGTTAGAGTTCAAATCTTTACGCATATATATTGGATATTTAATGGTTACGTTTTTGCTTCTTGATATTATCGTGATTCCTTTTTTATTATAATTTGTAACCCTTCCGACTTCTTACGGAGTGTATTATATTGACTCCACTTGTATCCATATTTTATTTTTTATTTTTTTATATTTATATTTATATTTATATATATATATATTTGATAAATAATGGTTGGCTTGAATATGTGGAAAAGTGTGGTAGCGACGTACCGTATAGGCTACTTGCGGCATCAATTCTATAGATACAAGATATATATGATAAAGGTATTTAAAACCGCTAGAACCGCTATAATCCAGTTCGGATCCAACATCACGAGTTGTAACTCGTAAGACATTGACACTTCCTATTTAATTATCCGTTATTCTACCAAACCGATGACTCTGGGTGATCAAATATATTATGGTTTCTTAATGGAAAGGAATTCACACAAACGTGTTAAGGAGATATTATTGATTTACACCACCCGAGTACAGATATTATGTGTTGAATTCCATATTTACTGATTTTAGCACTCATAAATATTTCGTAAACGCACTCAATTGCGGTGTTTGTTTTTAGTGCTATTAATTCTATATAAACGTGTCAAGGAACTATTAACACTAAGAAGTGTTTATTCCTCTGTCAGACTCGGAATTCTTGTTAATATTCTACGTATATTCTTTCAAGGATGATTTGGCACAGGATAGGCTCCTAAAACTGACAGGTGTCTTAGTGTATCCTTGTTTCATGACACGTGTTACAATAGTTATGTGCTTTTTATATCTGTAAGCATTGTAGGCCAGAAAACAGTGATTTGGCTTTCTCTGTGAAAAAGGAGGGAACCACTGGATGACGGAATGCAACCAGTTATGACGATTGGTCTGAGAAAGATTATTACTACTACCTGGTCGTTAGTCATCTGCTGTGTTCTTCGGGTTTTCCTCGTCACAGACCTACATATAATATACATTTGATTACATTATTGATACACATACTTTAAATGTACTTTTGCTTTAGGGTTTCTGCTCGAAGTGTTTATTGTTTTTGCCTAGCCACTGACCCTGTTTCCGTTTGAAGTGTTTATTGTTTGGTGTTTATTGCTGCTGATTCTGTTTCCGTTCGAAGTGTTTATTGTTGGGTTATGTCTGTTGACTCTTGCTTTGTTCAGTTTGTAACAGTTCTGCGCTCCAACCCAGATATTCAATGCTCGCGATCTCTTGGGTTAAGGAATTTCTTGTTTAGATACGGTTTTAACAATAGGTATGGATGTTTCTATATCTTTTAGTCTAATTAATGGTTCTTTGCTGTATGGTGCGGGATTGCGGGATAATGCGTCAGCTATGATAATTGCTTTCCCAGGTAGATATCTTAACTTGGCTCCAAAGACCTGAATGATCATTTGTCACCGGAGTTCCTTTTGGACTGTGATTTAAAGCCTTTGAAAAAACTCGGTTAAAGGACTCATGTTCAGTAAGGACTTTATCAGGATAGCCATAGATTTATGAAACTTAAAATGTACTAGTGTTAAAGATACCTAGCCCTTCCTTGCCTATTACTGCATATTTAACTTTCAGAGGGCTTTAGTTTAGTTTACGTGAATAAAAAGCTATAGGAAGAAAACTGTTTATCATATGACTGAAGTAATACCCCTCTTACCCCTTGGTCTGAGGCGTCTGTTGCAATAAAAAAAAAATTCCTTATTTAAATCAGGGATTTTTAAGTTAGGTAAGCTGCATTATTCCGCTTTTAAGATATCGAACGCTGTTGATGCTTTCAGACCATAATAAATCTACGCTCTTCTTCGTAAGATCTGTTAAAGGAGCTGTCATGATTGAAGAGTTACATATTTACATACGATTGTACTACCCACTACAGCGCAAAAGTGCTGTATCCCCCTTTTACGTTAATAAGTACCGGAAAGTTATGAATAGCCGACACCTTACCATGGACTACTTTTAAGACCTTGACCAGACACATAAAACCTAGATAAACATGTTCGGTTTTTTTGAAAAACTCATTTAGATATTTTACTCTGAGATTATTTTCTTTGTCTTTGTCTCGTAGCACTAGCTCTACTTTATGTGAATGTACTTCTAAGGTATTAGAAAAGATTACAAGATCATCCATATAGGCATGTAGGTTATCCCTAAAAGTCTCCAAACACTATATTGTAATTGGGGGCGCAAACGTAAGCCAGAGGCATATGTAAAAATTGATAATGTCCCCTGAGTGTGCTGAAAACGGTATATGAGGTACAATCACTTAGGTAATGGTATCAGGTAAAATTAAAAAGCCTTTAAGTAAGTCCAAGTTGGTGAAAAAAAAAAAAAAATTATTCTAACCTAACAGAGATAAGATGTCGTCGGTACATGGCACTGGAAACTATCGGGAGTCGTTTCCTTTTGTTTAAGCGTCAGAAATCTACGCAGATACGCCAAGTCCGATCTTTTATGGCATGACATTTGAGGGAAAAAATTATAGGGCTTATTTGATTTCCTAATGACTCCTATTACTAACTTTTTTCAACTTCGTCATTTATCTCTATTTTGAAATTTCATTGAGAGTCAAACACGAAGGTACGTATATAGCTTTATGTTTGTCCTTAGACCGTATTTGTGTTTAAATTACATCCGTTTTTTCCAGAGATCACTCGCCAGTGGAGAAACTTCCTGGTATTCAGGTAAAGATAAAAAAAATTTCTGCTGAATCACCTCTGCTTGAATGACTTTACGGATATTACTTTAGCATAGATTATCAGAGAGATTCATCCACGACTGGCTTGGGCGTGATTAAAAATTAGCAACAATAAAAAAATGCGATATTTATAACTCCGTATCCACGATATGTATACTTTTAGGGCTTTGTTCGCGGAAATCGTATATTTCAGAGTGTCGGGAAGGATTTTGAAAAATTTCATTCCCAGCAAAGTCTTTTTACACGCACTAAGACATTCGAGGGTGCATGCTTCTCGAGATTTTTGCGTGCAAAGTACGACTGCGGTTGTGGGAGAATTCTGTTGGGTCATTTGAACAATGTTACGATTTATGAGACAAATGTATAGTTCCTTTATATAAGTTATTATTTGATTAACTGTCTCATTTTTGTTCAAAACGGATTTTAATATGTTTGAAGGTTTATAGGATTTTCCTTTGATAAACAGCCTTATTTGCAGGATGTAAGATAATATTTTGTATACCCCTAGATGGATCTACAATTACACTACATACAGATCAACGTTTTTTTTTTTATAACTACTAGAGGTATCTGTAAACGCTCGCTTATCCCGGACTTCTCATTAGGGAAGTTCGAACAACAGACGGTGAGTCCGTAAATACAAGATATTACGTGTATTAAAGAAATAAAACAAGATATTCTAATTTTTACGGCGCGTACAGTTGGGCTTAATTCCACCAGTATTTATTATAAACTTAATGTATTAAAATTAAAACGAAAAACCTGAAACTCTGATTACTTATACGGTCGTGTGTTTTCATAGGAAAAACTCCTTTTTAATTCAAAAAGATATCGGTATCGCTTTTCCCCACTCTGCTAGAGTCGCTTATTGTGTGGAATTTGCTTTGCTTTGAAAACTCGGCAGATTTAACTAACCTTGACCGCTTGACTAGGTGACACAGTCACCGAGTTTGCTTGTTTGATTCTGAAACGGGCTACTGTTTCTATTTCTTTTTGTAATAATTAGGATCCTTGTCTTTATTACCATCCGGCAACGTATTGGTGTTTTTTAGCATTATGTTGCTGGTACCGTATTAAAGCAATGAATGACGAACTATTAGGAACTGAGCGATTACTAACAATAAGACAAGTTATCAACAAATTACTGGTATTCAATATTAACTGTTTGTACTTCATTCTTTGCTAAAATTTTAAATAGTGAGGGATCCTGGTCAGCGCATTTAGCCTGATGAAAGTTTTTTACAGACATGTTATTCCTTGCAATCCAGCCGTATTTTTAAGTTAAGTGAGTCATGAGGTTCGATATTTTATATAACTCAAAAAATCAAGGCTAAAACTGCCCGGATCGGGACTTGCAAAGGAGCATTTATTGTCATGACCCGAAATAGTGTTACCTAATTATATATAGATTTGTACGGGTGTTCCACTTGTTTTTGTGTGTTTTTCTAAATCACTACGGTGCTTAACGACCATATCCATGCATCTGTATAAATACAGACGTCCACTGCGTAAACGCTATTCACTGTTTAATATGATTTGTTACGTAAGGGATTAATAATCACCCAAAATGATAAAATTAAACATAGTATATGATTATGATATTTCAGTAGAAACTTCTGGAAACAGACACTCAAAGATAAAAACTTGCAGTAGCGAAATCTCAATGATATAGATAATTTCTGTAAAAAAGTAAGATTAAGAATGTCTCGTAACTTCAGCCACAGGAATAACGAAAAAAATTCTACCTGTAAAGGAAACACTCAAAGTTACTCCAAATGAATAAAAAATTGTACTTAGCTTGCTTTTGTGGGAAGTCACGGTGTTCCGATAACGACACACGGCCTTGGTCCTCCTTCTCTATTTAGCGGACGACCTGGTTTGGCTTCAGTTTCCCCCAGTGCGCGTTGTTTCGATGATTCGAGCCTTAAAAATCCGATGCTGCAGACGCGTTCGGTTTGTTTCTTGCAGTGCCGGAAACGCTCACTAACGATGTTTTTTCTTGAATGATTCTAATGAGAGACGAAGCTTCCGTTGCCGTAGGAAAGGACACGTTCGGTTTTGTTTCTTGAAGTATTCACTAACGATGATACTAAAGTTGCTTGACGAATCTTGTTGTTTTCTGAAGTCGCTCACTAATGATGATACTAGGTTGCTTGAAGAATCTGCTGCTTTCGTCGTCGTTGGACTTCATGATTTATTATTCTGTTTTTTCTTCGTAGGACGTTGTAGAGGTTCTTTCGGTCCGCTGCCACCAATTATTAGGGCTTGTGCCTTGTATGATAAGGCGCCTATGAGGTAATGTTAGACTAGCGATAATCTTACGCTAAGTCGGTTGGTATTGCACTTCCATCTTCAATGGAGTGTCTGGGGTTTTTGTAGATCACTTACGAAGTCGGTATTATCTTTACGACGATGTGTTTAAACTCATGGTTCGGTGAGGTTCTTGTAGAAAAACACAAGGTATAAAAAAAGTATATTTCTTCTGAAGTTTTACATGATGAAGATCAGGTATGATCGTACAAGTCTTCTATGACGATAGCTTGATCGCTTATGCCAATGATGATGCTAATCCTATTCCTCTACATGATAAAGCTTAGGTAAAGAGGTACAGGTCTTCTAATGACGATAGCTAACTCTGTTCTGCCCGTTCCTACCATCTCTGTTACAAGGTATGAAGGAACAGACAGTAGTTCGAACATATGAAACATACTATCAGATGACATAGTTTCATACGAACACACAATCGAATGAGACACGCTACAGATCACGTAGGCCGTTTGAATAATAGGTCGGTAGTTGTCTCAAGCAGGGAGCTTGGACTAATGTTTATAAACAATTGAATGACTACAGGTGACGGCATGTAATCTTAGCTTACAACATTCTTATTGGATACGTCGTCATGCTTTAGCGTCTCTAGTCTTGTCAACATTCCTGCAAGCAATCTGGTTGACCTCTTTAGTTTTAGACTTTTATATATATGGACTAACATTCCATATTTTTATTATGTAAACACTTACATATATACACAAAACAGAAAGATATAGATTCAGACTTTTATAAAATTAAGAGAAAAAAAAAATTTGCATATACCTTAGGTATATGCCGTTACAATATACAAGCACAAACATTAGTACGAGGGATCGTCGTGCGTTGCTTCTCTATTTGAATGCACTACAGTGAATATAAAAATAAAATCTGTAATTCATATCATTGGAGTTGATTTAGGATACCCTTCGAAGCTTCATTTCATAAATCATTAAGTCTTATCAACAAAGATTATCAGTTCGTGAGTTACACAGAGCGGACCCCGTGTTTATGGAAAGCACTCACGAGCCTGACTATAACCGTAGATCATATTTTTTTTTTTCTTTCTTTTCAGACTACAGGTAAGCAAGCTTTAATTACCGTGTTTACACCCGAGCTTGCCCTCTCCCCTTCTCACATAATGCCTCTTTTTAGTGTCTGCTTTATGGGTCGTGATCGTAAACAACGATGCCGTTATGAGTTTACAATAATTTTCCTCCCCGAACCGTGCCAATAATTTTCAAACTGATGGCGCCCCAATTTTCTCCGCGACCGGAAAGACTTCTGAAATACCCGTTTTCTCTCTCTCTCTCTTTCACACACACGCGCGCGCGCGCACACACACACACACACACACTCAGATTCCTTTTCAAAATATTTTAAGAGTAATGTCCTAGACTCATGGCTGCTATTCCATGGTGACAGATTGCAAGCTCTCACGTCACCAACTATTGGCGCGTAAATTTTCTTGGCGACTATAAAGACTTGAATTATCCATTCTCTCTCTCTCTCTCTCTCTCTCTCTCTCTCTCTCTCTCTCTCTCTCTCTCTTACTTACTGATTCCTCTTCAAAATACATTTTAAGAGTAATATCCTAGACTCATGTCTGCTAGTAATCATGGTGACAGATTGCAAACCTATAGCTACCTCACCAACTCCGCCGATAGATGGCGCAAACAAGACTTCAGTATTTGACCATTTTATTGAACATGAGACGTGAACTTCAAAATAACGAAGGAAATGAAGAATATGTACAACATTCCGGGTATATTGAGGTCTGAAAAAGTTGCAGAAACTGCTCAAAATAAGAGAAAAGTAAAATTTTTGGTAGTTGTGGAGAAAAGAAAACGGGTGCTGATCCACTGAGGTTGTCCTATGAATGAAAGTGAATATTTCTAGGCTTCCCTGTTTTCTCCACAAGTTCTGTATTTTTATTTGGTCTCTTTACCCTCCTCGCTTTTACTATCACTTGGTATTCATTCTCTCAATCGTTTTCCTCGTTATCATTTCCTTTTGTCATTTCCCTGCTGAAGCTTTAGTAAGTTTTATATATTACAGTTCAGACAGCTGTTCGGCTTCGTACTACAAAGACCATTTTGGTACTCGCATAGTTGAGATGAACTGCCTTTGAATATTATATATATTCACACATAATATATATGTGTGTATACGTGTATATATGTATATATATTTACATATACGTTATGTAATACTATTGTACCCTAAGAGAAATCTGAAGAGAAATCTGAATAAAAGGCCCTCCAACCAACCCCCCATTACTACTAGGAAAGTGAGTTAGACTGTCATTTACGCTAATATACGAAAATACACAATCACGCGATTCACTCCTTTCTGTTGTATATTTCAGCAGTTTAGATAAGGACGTTAAATGAATTAGACAGACTACCTTCCGTTTTTGCATCCTGGTAATTATGAAGTGAAAACACAATAACTAATTAGAGGCTACTGAGCGTAGTCGCTAATTACACATCTGTTATTTAGCTCGATATCTAATTAGAGTAATTAGTTTGTTGTCTGCATGATACCTAAAATTGAAATGAAGGTGTTTTTGACATACAATGTTGTTTTTAATTTGATGTGCGCGTGTGTTTGTGTGTAGAGATAAAGTAGTCTAAAGCTAAAGAACTCGCCTACGATTAGCATTGGCCAACATTAGTCATTACAGATATATATATATATATTGTATATATATATATATATAATTATATATATATATATATATATATATATATATATATATATATATATATATATATATATATATATTATATATATACTTATGCACACATACATACGTAAGGTATATTCACCTTTCCTCACAGAAGTTCTCTCGTATTGCTAGACCGTCGTAATTCCGACCTCAAAATGGGAGGTATTCGAAAGCATACCAGCAATGTTTGGAAAGATAGAGATTTGATTTGAAAGTAATCTAGAAGCTAAGGGTAACATTGCTTCATCTCCCAAAAGGTAATATTCAAGCTGGATAAGTCTATCGCTGCTTGGAGACCAAATACTAGACCTATCCATGTATCAATAGCAATTGTCTCTATGTATTGAGAGAGAGAGAGAGAGAGAGAGAGAGAGAGAGAGAGAGAGAGAGAGAGAGAGAGAGAGAGAGAGAATTGTGAACAAAACTACCACCCCTGAAGTAAACTTAATATTCTCTCTGAATTAGTACCTTGGAGAATAAATGCTAGACCTACCCATGTAGCCGTGATAATTGTCACCATATTTTGCTAGAGAGAGAGAGAGAGAGAGAGAGAGAGAGAGAGAGAGAGAGAGAGAGAGATTATTATGAACAAAACTTGCTTTCCTGGAATAAAATTAATCTAAATAACCCCTTTGAATATCCGAAGATGTTCCAATGATAATGTTTGTATACAGATTAAAAGTGCTGTTAGCATCAACGTCTTTATCAAAAGCCTTTGTTGATTAAACTCATCCTTGGAGAATCCGTGATGATTAGTGGTGATTAAAATTGAGCCTTCAGTAATTGCTTCAAAGTTCACGGGATGCGTAATCATCTTATCTTCTCATTGTGTCTTTGGTTCGTTATCTGAGTCTATTATAGACCATTGCCCTGTCAAAAATCAGTAACTTCCTCGAAGAGCTTTAGTCTACCGTTCAGTTCAGTCTTGCGCTCTTTCCCAGTTCCTCAAACTCTTTTAATATATTTCAAACTGATGTTCAGCTACACGTGTGTATAGGGAATGAGGCAATGTGCCATGTGACAGTCACCAATCGTGAGGAAAACTAGTCTCTGTGGACAGCATGTTTAAGGAAAAGTGTCAGATATATTACTAGTACTACTCGAGGAAACATACTATAACATTTTCCTATGAAATGTGTCGTTCGGACTTGAATCTTTTCAGAAACGTCAATGTGACTAATATATTCCATGAATTGCGCCATTATGATAATTACTTTTGACGAAATGCAGCACGATTACCGACATAATTAAGGACATCCGTCATTGCGACTAGCACAATTCATGGGCTGGTGAAGTAAGTCCAAAAGTACACTGAGGAGGGAGAGGAAATATAAATGGCAATTATTAATTTAGAATAAAGGTATTGGGATACGAAAAACAAAATCAGAGAGCGCAAATGAAGCTGGCTTTTAGTATTTCGTCCTAAGAGCTAACTACCTGGTAAGTAGTTGTTCGTTTTCTCTCTGTATATGGTCGCTCAGAAATAAGGTACTACTGACACTCCGGACAAAGAAAGAAAGAAAAAAAAAAAAGAAGGCGTTGTTGTAATTTTGTAAACTGTTCAGTCAGTGAAAGAAAGACCCGGTGGTCAGCAGTGTTCCAATGTCGTGTGTCCGAGCCTTATGGCAACTGCCGCTACGTATTACAGACAACACTGCAAACAGGTTCATGAATGAACGACGCCGAATCGAAGTCGACAAAAGGAACGAAATCTACGTCACTCGTGGCCCTACTGAGAATGGATTCATGACACCGAAATGGACGCTTGTTTTTGTTTGGAGGACTGAACTATAGTGTGCAAGGTAAGGTGATTTCATGTTACTTTGTAGATTTTTTGGGGCATTGTGCTGTATACCGGTTCAGAACACAGTTTTCCATTTTCAATCTTGATAATTTTGTAGAAGACGTAATCAGACCATGAGTGTTCCGCGAGATATTTTACATGCGTGGAGGCGTTGGGTAGTGGGTGTGAGGTAAGCGAGCTCGACACGTTAAAGATTAAGCTTACAAGGGAATCGGGTCGTTAATGTTGAAAAGCGTTCTATGTAGGGGGAGATCATCCACGAAATAGTAGTTGGTGACGCGTGTGTTTCTTTGGAGCAGTCTCTCTCTCTCTCTCTCTCTCTCTCTCCTCTCTCTCTCTCTCTCTCTCTCTCATCGTTCTACGCTTTGATATGTATTCATGAGTTTTTTTTTTTATACCTCTTTGGAAAATTGAAAAGACTATACAATAATAAGGCTAGCGGTACCCAGAACACGGAGAACTAATGGACTTTTATAGAGCGACTAGACTCCGTTCCACAGGTCGTAAACCACGAGCTTACATTTGTACATTTATATACATATATATGTGTATATAATAATCATATCATATATTCTGGATACGACAGACTTGTTGGCGGATGAGAGAGCCTGTTCAGATTCTCCAGTGCCTCTTGTTTATAAGACTTTTTTTTTTTTTTTTTTTTTTTTTTTTCATTACTGGACGTGATATATTTTTATATATATAGATATGCATGTATTAAGTTTGTGCACACACACACACATACCATATATATATATATAATATATATATACGTATATATATTATTTATATTTATATAATTTATATATATGTATATAATTAATTTTTAACACAATTTTTATATTTTTTGGGGGATGCGTCTTATTTACAAACATTTTTAAAAGTTATGCTTTATCCGGGTTCCTCTGCCTATAAATAGATCGGTTCCTCATTGCTAACAAAAACGATTTTATGTTTCGTTCATTTAAAAAAAAAAAGAAGAAAAAAAAGACAATTTTGAACCACCCAGTTTCAAAATCCCCAACCGAGAGCTGGAAGTGGCAGGGGAGATTTAAAAGCTAAAATTCTGAAATGCCGAAATAACAGCAATGAACTTTTCCATTTCATTTTTAATTTGAACCCGATATTCACGTGAGACAATCGGACGAAACACTGTAGGCATTGCTTAAGGTTCGTTGCAGCGTGCCCTTGACCCCCTAGCTGCTGCAAACCCCTTTCGTTCCTTTTACTGTACCTCCTTTCACATTCTCTTTCTTCCATCTAACTTCCCTCCCTCTCCTAACACTTGATTCATAGTGCAACAGCTTTGAGGTTTCCTCCTGTTACGCCTTCCAAACCTTTTCACTGACGATTTCCGTTTCAGCGCTGAATGACGTCATAGGTCCCAGTGGTTGGTCTTTGGCCTGAATTTTATATTCGAGCGAAATAAAAGGAACACCTGGGTAGATACCAAGTAGCTGGGTAAGCCGAGAAAATTCGGCGGGCGATAATGGAACCTGAGCGAAGGGGACGATATTAAGCTTAGTATCCTAATCCACTGATGAAAGCATTGGCCATAGAGTCCCAAATTGAGTACACTGATCTCATTCGAGAAAAAAGCGAATGATTCAGTTAGTACAATGGCAGAGTGTCAGTTTCGCTCAAAGGGTATGAAGGTTTAATGGATTTCGACTGGGTACAGCGTCGGTCAGTGTTAAACGTATCCTCGCGTTGACTGAAGCGAGGCGTGAACTGACTTCCAGCTTACTCAGGCTGCGTGCAAGATTTTCCCCTTACGCAAAAAGTTGTGGACAATATATATTCCTTACTTAACGTAAATTAAAACGTGCTTAAATATACAGTCAAATAACGTGTTGTTTCACCAACGAATATTAAAATGAACTATAATTTATTAGAAGCAATTATTATGTTATGTAGTGTTTAACGTGCATATTTTTTAAAAACTAATTATATTTTATTAGAAGCAATTTTTCTGCACTGTTTAACGTGCATATTATTTCTTAAAATAAACTTTTATTAGAACCAATTTTTCTGTTGTATTACATTTATTTTTTTACATTTTCATTCGAATAAATAAATCACATATCTCCAATCCTAAAATTCCTGTATCTTGAACTCAACGCAAAACGCCTTTTTCAGATTTTTTTTTTTTTTTTTTTTTTTTAGGCCTTTTCATAGACCTTTCCTAACCCCCCGCTAGAAGAAGAACAACAACAAAGTAATTTGTAGGCTTACTCCCAGAGTAAGCGAAAAGTTTTAAAGTGGTCATGTAAGACTCTTACCGAGAAAGGAAGATTGTTTATTTTGTGTCAGGATACCAGATACGCTTATGACGTCAATGGCAATATATAATGTATTACCCGTTGGGGGTTAGTGCCGTCAGTGTACCACACGCTGTTCACTGTAGGCATTACTTGTGGTGCTTTGCAGCCCTTGGGCCCCAATCTGCAGATCGTTTCATTTATTTTACTGTACTTCCGTTTATATTCTCTATTTTCCATCTTACTTCATACTCAGCTAGCAATCATTTCAACAATAAGTTTCAGCGCTGAATGACCTCATGGGTCCCAGACCTTGGCATTTGGACCTAAATTTTATTTTCTATTTCCAATTCCATTATAATGTATTTACATATTAATCAAATAGAATGACGTGTTCACACAAAACGAAGTAAAGGTCTACAAATTAATCCAGACATTGATACGAAGATTCTCCATGAAATGTTAGACAATTTTAAAACTCGTTAATGACGTATTTCAACCATATGGAGATGCTTCATGTTACCCCGTAGATATTTTACAAAACAACTTTTTTTTTTTTTTTTTTTATCGAACTCGCTGAGCGATGTTTAATTTCAGATGAAAGAGGCTCTCGCCTTGCATAGTGCGAATTGGGAAATCCTTCGTCAATATGTAAATGCGAAGCAATATTCTTTTCATCTCTCGTGTTCGGTTCTTCTTTTGACAATGAAGTCCAATTTGGCAGAGTACGATAATCCAATTTGAAAGAGTACGAGAACAAAAGTTGATGATAATTTTTGTTGAAGGTAAACCTGATGAAAGAGAGAGAGAGAGAGAGAGAGAGAGAGAGAGAGAGAGAGAGAGAGAGAGAGATTGATCGATTTAATAAAGATTATCTGGCGTCGCAACTGCTAATGGTTATTGACACCACTGCGATGGAATATATAAAGCATATGTGTGCATATCCAAACGAACAAATACATTGATACGCACATCAATACACACGCTAGACAAAATTATTAACTTAAAATGAAAAACATAAAAAACTCGTTTAAACTTAATGAAATAAAATTAATAAAGGAAAATCCCTATGACACAATTAAAAACTGGTAAACCTTTAAACTCGAAAGATTAATAGTAAAGATTAAATCTTATTCAAAATACCACTCACTGCACTTACAGAGAGAGAGAGAGAGAGAGAGAGAGAGAGAGAGAGAGAGAGAGAGAGAGCGTTAAAATCTGACCAAAGAGAAGAGTGAGGATTATGTTTCAAACGCTCATCAACCAAATTGAAAGTCGGTGGGCGACAATAAACAAAGGGAAAGACAACAGACGATAAAGATAGGGGAAATCAACTGATACCCTAATCGGCATAAATAGCGGACCGGTAAAAAGAGCTCGTGGATAAACATTGACATAATAACGAAGTGAAATATGATTCATGAAGATAAAGACGGGTGTGAGGAGGCAGTGATCGGTTAAAAGGTACGAGAGGCGGTATAAGTTAAATGCAGGCTGACTAATTGTCATTAAGACAAGACGGAGGATGAGGTGAAAGGAAAATGCGTTGATAAACATCATGGAATGAGGATGTGAGAAGGATTCGAGGTCATCGTTTCAATCGGCCAAAAGGACGCAAGATCGTAGATTACATTCGAAAAAGGCAATTAGATCCAGTAAGGAAATAAATGGTACAAAATGAAGCAAATGAATTAAAGCGACTCGTATACACAAGTGGAAGGCTGATTTTATTTCAAGAAATTAAGCAGTCTGGTTAAGGACTGAGGTACTTGGCGAGGGGGGGGGGGGGGGGGGGGGGGGGGGGGGGGGGTGGGGGGGGGGGGGGGGGGGGGAGGCCGAGGCAGCATTCAAACAGCACGACAAGACGCGAAAAGAGGGGATTGGAGTGGTTGGAGAGTTAATAAATAAAGGGATCCAGAAAATAAAGGATGAGGAGCATAAGGCAATAAAGTTAAGAAGATAGCCAAAACAGAAGGATAAAAAGTGGATGTGGCCACACGGCCCCTTTAGTTACGCCTGCAGTGCGCCCGGCGAGTTGCGCTAACGGCAATAGCTAATGCCCGCCACCCCCCAACCCCCCTCACAAGGGAAAATGGGAAAGTCAAGGAACACTTTCAAAGAATATAATAAACTTAAAAAAATTATGAAGACAAGACAGCTCATGATTTCGTCCTCCTCGAAGCCGAGTTTTAAGTCGTACCATAAGACTCCACCCTCTTGTCTTAATTAATTTTCTAGGAGGCAGGTGGTGGCGTAACAGGACGCCTTACAGCGTCAGCATTATACCAATTACTCTCTTTCGGCGAAAGCCAATCAACTGAAAACCGGAGGGAACGAGCGTACGAGTTGAAAAAGACAAGACCTCACGCAGTAATTAGTAATCACCTATTTCAGGAAGTTGAGAAGTTCATAGCTGAATAAAAGCGGAGGAAGGAAAGTTCAGCTCCAAATGGAAGGGTGATGCAATAGACGAGGCAGCTGACTTCTTTGATTAATCAGTGGTTCTGCAATGCTTTGAAAAGGGCTGCATTCAGAGGCGGAGAATCTGCATCGGTATTGTATGTCAAACCTTTAGGGACAGAGGCCACATGCAGAGACCACAGACGGTCCAAATCCGCTCGTGTGGAAAGAGTTATACGACAGAGAGAAGGAATGTAAGGAACTCTGCGTTTGGCATCAACAATATCGCTTTCGTCAAAATAGTCAAAGCAAAATAAAGTGATGATTTGCCCATTCCAGCGTCGGGGACTCGAGAAAAAACGTATACAGAGTTCTGTGAAGTCAGTGCCCTCATAGGCAGCAATTTGACAGAGAGACTGTACACAGAGGAGTTATGACACCAGAAGTCACTGGAAAATTACTATGGTCAGAACCAAAGTCACTCCTACGCAATTGCTATAGGAACAGAGTTAAGGAAAAGGTTAAGGGTTCTAACTGCATTGTCCTGTGGCCCTAGATGTAAACAAGGATATTTGATAGAGCTCCAATCCTTTGAGGTCAGGAAACCTCGGGAGCTGACACCACCAGACCTTTCCTGGCGGAGGAAGTTCAGTCAGCCACTGTGTGTATGTGTTTGTGTGTGTGTTATTCAGCGCAGATCCGGACGTCCTTTTTATCACCAATCATTTTTCCCTTTCAATTTTGCAGCTAACCGTGATCTCTCTGTTTCTGGGAAAGAGCTCTTCCATTGCAGACGCCGTTCCAGGATGTTTCAGTTTTCGATTCAGTCGTCATATCAACCCCCGTTTCTTTTCTTTTTTCTTTTTTTTCGAATTCCTCTGATGGTCCTCCTCTTCGTCTGTTATGAAAGGGAGGGTGGTGGACCGTGACCGGTTCCTTTTAAAGCCATCGGGGTCAGATGAATGAAAAGGGGTCGAATTTTTCGTACAAAATTTTATTTTTCTTAATGTTGAATCATTTTTCTGTTGATGGTTCGTTGACAGTATTTCGTAAAATGGATGCTATTCTTTGATTTGCCCTTTGTATGCGACATACATACATACATACATACATACATACATACTTAAATTTATTTATGCATTCACACAATGACGTCAAGCACGGCATCTATGCTTGCTTTGGCCCTCAGCAAGAATAATGTATACGTGTCCCTATTCATATGAATACTCATACAACCTTTAGTTAGTTAACGATGCCCGAACGACTTGGAATCGAAGCAGATTATGTATTGAATCTTTTTGTGTATAGATTCACCTCGATTAGGGAACCGGGAAACTTCTATTAAGAAAAGGCTTTTCATAGTTCCTCGTGGGAGTTTTTTTCAGGCATCAAAAGCGGACGATGGGAGGCAGTAAAAGGCAGTAAGCTACACGTCGAGATGTTGTCATATATGTGACTCGTGAAATCCTGAAGAGAGAGAGAGAGAGAGAGAGAGAGAGAGAGAGAGAGAGAGAGAGAGAGAGAGAGAGAGAGAGGTCACCCATAGTAGCCAAAGGGTGTAAGATCATCAACAACATAGAAATATGGTTGTTCATTTATAGGAGAGAGAGAGAGAGAGAGAGAGAGAGAGAGAGAGAGAGAGAGAGAGAGAGAGAGAGAGCTCAAATAGTAACAGCAGGATCAATAATATAGAGAGAAGGTTAATTAGTATTTGAGAGAGAGAGAGAGAGAGAGAGAGAGAGAGAGAGAGAGAGAGAGAGAGAGAGAGAGAGAGAGAGAGAGAGAATTTGCTAAGAAGAGTGGCGCTGGCATGGCAGCATTTTCATTCTTCGTCTTATGTCCTTATTCAAGTTGATGTTCCTAGAGGGTCTCACATTTAAGAGTAGAATATCCTGACCGTTCGATCCCCGCCCTGCAGCTAAACACCAGTCAACTAGGGTCGTAAAAAGGGTGTAGGGCTCGCAACCCATTTAAAAGGGGGAAAAGTGAAAATACGAATAATGGCTTTACGAATAATTTTAGCATAATGATCCTGTTAATAATAATTGATAAACTAATCTAGAAAACAAAAATGAAATAGGAAGAAGCAGCAGTGGACATGGAAAGTATCTTGATAATGTAACACAAGAAAAAATAGCTTTCACTGAAAGTATCTTGATATTGTAATAAAATAAAACATGAAAATATGAATAATGGTTTTACGAATAATTTTAGCCCTATGGTCCTGTTAATAATAATTGATAAACTAATCTAGAAACAAAAATGGAATAGGAAGAAGCAGCAGTGGACATGGAAAGTATCTTGATATTGTAATAAAATAAAATGAAAATAGCTTTCACTGACATACTACAAATTGAAGCGTCAAAGTTAACAACTTATTTTTTTTACCAAAGGAATTTTGAGAAACCATGAAAATCAAAATCTATCTAGCAATTAAGGTGGTTAACATGAAAGGATCTGTGTTCAGAGAGAGAGAGAGAGAGAGAGAGAGAGAGAGAGTGTGGGGGGGGGGTGGGGGGTGGGGGGTGGGGTAGGGAAATGAAACGAAAATAAGAATATTCCATTTTCATATCAGTAAACGGAATGGAAAGATTAATTTATCTGGGGATGTCAGGAGAAACCAGGCACAAGGGCCACTGTTTCGAATTGGGAAATTGAATCAGGTCGAAGGAAAGATAAATAAAAAAATAAAAATAAAAATGAACAGTTTTCATCAACGAGGGACAGGAAATCTGGGGGAGAGGACTTTAGTTCGATATGAACGTCAGAGGACCTCATGCGGTGCACTGTAGGCATTACTAAAGGTTCTTTGCAGCATGCCTTTGGCCCCTTAGCTGCTGCAACCACTTTTGTTCCTTTTACTGTTGCTCCTTTCATATTGTCTTTCTTCCATCTTGCATTCCACCCTCTGCCAACACTTGATTCATCGTGCAACTGCTTTGAGGTTTTCCTCCTGTTACACTTATCAAAGCTCTTACTGTCAATTTCCATTTCAACGCTGAATGACCTCATAGGGCCCAGTGCTTGGCCTTTGGCCTAAATTCTATATTCAACTCAACTACTCTCTCTTGAAACAATTATTGAGTATCTTTTTTTTTCGTGTTGTTTCATCAGTGATCCATTACTTCCCTATTTTTATTCCTACAATCCTACGTCTCAGTTACTCTGATAAATACCCTGCCACAGTCTCTCTTTCTCTCTCTCTCTCTTCTCTGAGATTCCACTCCTGTTCCAATATCGGCTGACGACCTAACATAAGAAATATCAACATCACCCTGACAAGGGAAATGGGATACTCGTTTTTAGATTCACGAATCCTGCCGAGCTTGAAGACTGTAGTAGAATAGCATCAACCGTGTATCTGATGTCTAGGCCAGTCCCTTACGACGCTCCTGATTGGCTGTTGATAAGACAATCACAGGGCTGGAAGAAACTCTCAGTGTCTCTCGAGAGAGTTCACACGGGTAGGATCTATGTTCCATCTCTCCTGGGGGCTACGTCTTTCAAAAGTATCCCTCAGGAGAGGTGGAACATACATACATCCTGCTTATGTGAACTCTCTGAAGAGACTGAGGATAGAGTACAGCCCTGTGACTGGTTTATCAACAGCCAATCAGGAGCGTCGTAAGGGACTGGCCTAGACACCAGGTGCGCGGTTGATGTGAATCTACTATATCTCTCATTCTTTTGTAGATGATGGCTTTTCTCTCTCTCTCTCTCTCTCTCTCTCTCTTTTCATTGTAGGTTATGGCATCCTCAGGGAAAAAGGGCATTACGTACTGTACCGTTTCCAGGGCGAAGTAATTTCGTCTGTACAGGAACCACCTCGGGCTACTTCTGAATAGAACGGTCTTCTTTGATCGCGAGTGATGATACCGTAAGTTTACTTTGCTTAAAATAACGCTGCTAATCTGGCGTGGTTGAAACTGCTGATCAGTGTGACTCTGGCCTGCTAGTAAGTCTTCTTCCAGCTCTGCATTTTTTTCTGATATATGAAATAATCATTTTCAAATTTTTCTGATATATGAATTTTTTTTTTTTGCATTTTTTCTGATATATGAAATAAATTTTTTTTTTTACATTTTTTATGGTATATAAAATAAAAGTTTTTAAAGTTTTTCGGATATATGAAATAAATTTTTTAAAAACATTTTTTCCGTTAAATAAAATAAGAATGAAATGCCGAACTAAGTTGAAAACGAAACACGAATTCAGTTACTGGTACTAACAGTCCTAGAAATGAACCCTTATACAAAATAAACCCGAGGTACAATGAAACGTGTATATAGCTAAAAGTTCATGAACTAGTTCGGTTAATTGACAATCGATAGCCATAATGCAATTGGGAATAATCTCAAGTGAGCAAAAGAATGAAAATGAAGTCAAAGACAGATTCACAATGCGATCGCTAGATGTGTGATTCAGTGCATACTATTTCCTGTCTGGTCGCGCCAGTCTTTTAGAAAACTCATCTATTCATGAAATGTAATGGATCGCATAGCGATCAACGCAGTACAGTTCGAAACAATATAATTGCTAATTACAGTGGGACGGTATTTCAGTGAAACTGGAATACAACAGTTGCATTCCTTCACGTCCCTTTTGAAGAAAATAGATACATGTTCACTTTCCAATGGAGTGGATTCTTCTCCCCCCGCCCCTTCCATTCTAGACCTACCCTATACGTGGTTTCCCTTGTCAAGCCTTGTCTCCACTGGCTTAAGTAGCTCTGTAGCAATCAGGCTACCTGTTAGACTGCTCCCTGAGCTGCCTGGGTCTTAGTGGTTACTTCGCTACGATGTAGGTTCTTCCTGGTTCTTCCTATATGAGAAAAAGGGAGCTTTGGCTCCGAGAGCTAGAGCGAGCAGCGGTAGTTTTATAAATTGAGTCTAAAGCGGCCCACACACGCTCAAATTTTTGGTCCAATTTTTCATGTCAAATTATTTGACATGAATTTGATCGTGTGTGGCTGTAATTTGATGGCCTAAAAGGTTTGATGTCAAATTTTTTTACAGATCTGATTTCAGTAGATATTTTTTGAGCCAACGTCAAATAATTTGTGCGTGCGTGGTACCTAGCAATAATTTGCGCAAATTAGTTAGTGATTAGATAATCTTGAGGAGGATGTGCGCGGGGTCATCGTCATCATGGCTCCTACAAAACATGAAAAGAAAATTTCTTCTTGAGCTTATTGATGTTATAGAAGTTTACCACAACTTTGGAACTTTGGAACTAATTCTCAGTTCATTTGATAAAGGAGCATGACCAAATCGTTCACGACACAAATACCATTGCTGGGCCCACTTTCGTCTCTTTTGTTTCTGTGTGCTCTTCAACGCTAAGCCAAGAGCCAAACGCTGTATATGCATCCATGATGACACTCGGGAGCAAAATGAAATTTGATGAGAAGTTTGAGCGTGTAGGGCGAACGTCAAACAGTCAAATAATTTGACATAAAAAAATTTGACCAAAAATTTGAGCGTGTGTGGGCCGCTTAAAGGCAGCCTTCATCTACTGAGGCGTGGAGTTTCCGTAGATTTGTTTTTAAAATTGCCGTACCGAACTCTGATCAGCGGACTCTGGTAGTGTAGATTTAGAATCTGCTGGTCACTTTTATACCAGATACGTAATTCTTATCAACCACAATGCACTCTTAACTTAGCCTTTTGAACCTTTAGCTGCTGCTACAACTTGACTGGCTCTTCCCTGACGATCGCACGTCGATTCTTAGGCCTATGAGAAGTTGATAAATGGTTTCACTGGTCAGGACATCCTAAGGCTAGCCTAATGAATAACTCGCCCTCACCCCCACCCACCCCCACCCCTGCCCCCTTCGCCCATTGGCCCGGGGTGTGCCGAAATTCGTACTGTAGCCTTGCAGATGTAGGGGAAAAACGGCCTTGGAATATCTCGCTACCAGAGTCCGACCTGGTTACTCACTGCACTTACAGAGAGAGAGAGAGAGAGAGACGAGAGCGACGAGAGAGAGAGAGAGGAGAGAGACATATCCCCTCATCTGTTATGAAAAAGATTGACTTCACAGAGAAAGAATCACTGGAACGTAAAAGACCAGGGTTATAATACGTCATTCATGAATGGCATTATTTATAACGCTCAGTAAAGCGGCCCCCACACGCTCAAATTTTTGGTCAAAATTTTTTATGTCAAATTATTTGACGGTTTGACGTTCGCCCTATACGCTCAAACTTCTCATCAAATTTTCATTTTGCTCCCGAGTGTCATCATGGATGCATACACAGCGTTGGCTCTTGGCTTAGCGTTGAAGAGCACACACAAACGAAAGAGACGAAAGTGGGCCCAGCAATGGCATTTGTGTCGTGAACGATTTGGGTCATGCTCCTTTATTAAATGAACTGAGAATTAGTGAACCAGATGTTTTCAAGAACTTTTATTTTTTTTTTTTAAATTCTTTTCGGAAGCTCGTCCGCAGTGAGTTTATTTTCTTTTCAGCTCCTCCTTCGTCCCTTCCGGATAATAATCACGGAATTTCTGTAGAAGAGTCTCATATGCCATATCTTTTTTTATTTCTAGTCACTATAACAGTCACTTTTAATGTTCCAAAGTTGTGGTAAACTTCTATAAACATCAATAAACTTAAGAAGAAATTCTTTTCATGGTTTGTGGAGCCATGATGACGATGAGCCGCGCACGTCTCCTCAGATTATGTCTAATCACTAACTAATTTGCACAAATTATTGCTAGGTACCACACACGCACAAATTATTTTACGTTGGCTCAAAAAATATCAACTGAAATCAGATCAGTAAAAAAATTTGACATCAAACCTTTTAGGCCATCAAATTACGACACATGATCAAATTCATGTCAAATAATTTCGGAAAACACAAAAAAATGGACCCAAAATTTGAGCGTGTGTGGGCCGCTTAAGGGTGGGAGGGGGTGGGGTTGATAATTAGAACAAAACTGCATTGAGAGGGAGAAAAATAACGAGCTCATTTTATTCCTCCGCCCTTTTCCAGACTCGGTTCACAAAGAGAGAGAGAGAGAGAGAGAGAGAGAGAGAGAGAGAGAGAGAGAGAGAGAGAGAGAATCATTCCTTATTGTGTTGCCAAGGGCGAGTTTTCGCTCCGATTCTGTCAGTGATGCCAACCCCTCTAACCCTACGTTCCATACACGAGACGAGAAATTAGGTTACATAACTGAAAATGACCCAAGATTCTGCGGATATGATAATAAATAAATCTTTAGATTATGTTTATATGTAATATCATGAATACTAATAAGCATATTGATCTAAACCAACCTTGTTACAATTACCCTCACATGATAGTGTTTTTTATTTGCCCCGTTGTCTAAAATTTTGTCCATATTACCCTATGCGTAGGGCAATTACCCTACAGTTGGCAACACTATATTCTGTTGGCTATTTTTGTCTCCATCTATATCTCTACCTACCCATTTATCTATCTATTTCAGTAGTGCTCGTATAATCTCGAACCATTAACGCTCTCTTTAGTCACCCTAAAGATACTAATTCACATTCCCTTCAATATGTTTTATTCAATTTCCGCTGCGTTTCTTCAACGATCTGAAAATCCACGTAACCCATTTCAACTCTGTCTTCCACTGACATAAGTGAATGGTCTGCCCTCATGTGAAGACGTTCCCCTCTGTATTTTAAATGTTTGTAATCGAATATGCTATTCCCATTAACTCGCTTCGCCAACCTGTTTGCTTCAGTTGGTAGCAATGTTAACCGAACTTTTTAAGTTGCCGAATGCGTCTCTGCATATAAAGGCGATTGATTGTTTGCGCCAGAAATTGCTCAGGAAATGATTGAAGGTGGGACATCGGACGGAGCATCTTTGCATCGTTTACTCTCTCCATATTTTACCGGGAGTCTCAGTAGAGAGAGAGAGAGAGAGAGAGAGAGAGAGAGAGAGAGAGAGAGAGAAGAACAGCAGAAAATGGTTGAAGGCTAAGATCTGAGAACGTTTTGGCGTTGTTCACGTACTATGACATATTCGAGAGAGAGAGAGAGAGAGAGAGAGAGAGAGAGAGAGAGAGAGAGAGAGAGACCTTACAGACCTTACCTTCCAGACCTTACAGCTCGTTCGGGTTGCCCCAGGTCCCTCAGCGTGAGACACCTTGAATGTCTACCAGAGAATTGCTAATGCATCTTCCGGTATATTGCGCATCTTCCATTTTTGGATGGTCTGGGATGCAGCTTAGATATTTGTCGAGCTTATTCTTTAACGCATCTACGCTCATTCCTGATATGTTCCTCCGATGAGCTAGCAACGCATTGAATAGACGCTGCAATGTCGATGCTGGTGCGTGGTGGATTAATGTCCTGTGTGCTTTCCTAAGTTTTCCTGGTACAGTTTTGGGTACTATTAATCTACCTCTGCTTGCTCTTTCTGATATTTTTAGCTCCATGATGTTTTCGGCTATTCCTTCTATCTGTTGTCATGCCTGAATTATCATGTAGCGTTCTCTTCTCCTTTCTAGACTATATATTTTCAAAAATTGTAGTCTTTCCCAGTAGTCAAGATCCTTAACTTCTTTTATTCTAGCTGTAAAGGACCTTTGTACACTCTCTATTTGTGCAATATCCTTTAGGTAGTGTGGGTACCATATCATATTGCAATATTCAAGTGGACTAGGTACATACGTTTTATGAAGCATAATCATGTGTTCGGCTTTTCTTGTTTTGAAGTAACAACATTTCCATTTTTGCTTTGGATTTTGCCAATAGTATTGCTATTTGATCATTGCATAACATGTTCCTATTCAACATCAAACCAAGGTCTTTAACTGCTTCCTTATTGGTGATTGTCTTATTATTAGGTCCTGTATATGCATACAGCTTTCCTTATTTATCACCATAATTTACTGATTCAAATTTGTCACATTTAAATAAAATCCTATTTACCTCTTTCCATTCATATATTTTGTTTAGGTCTCTTTGTAGCGAGTTCCTATCTTCATCACAAGTAATTTCTCTACTTATTCTTGTGTCATCGGCGACACTACTCACTACCGAGTCCTTAACATTACTGTCTATGTCTGCAATCATAACAACAAATAGCAATGCGGCTAACACCGTACCTTGTGGCACACCGGATATTACCTTGGATTCATCCGATTACTTATCGTTTGGAATCACTTACTGTTTTCTGTTTTGCAAAAATTCTTTTATTCAGGGAGAGAGAGAGAGAGAGAGAGAGAGAGAGAGAGAGAGAGGTGTTACTTACGTGCCGTAAATTCGAGAGTTCACGATTCATCGAGTTACTGGGTCGCCTCATTAATGTTGTCTAGGGCTGACTAAAATGTGAAGGTGATCCTTTTTCGGAGAGAGAGAGAGAGAGAGAGGAGAGAGAGCGATGAGAGAGAGAGAGCGATGAGAGAGATAGAGAGAGAGAGAGAGAGATCCTACCAGCTTACATCCGTAACTATGGAATGTTATAGGTGACGGAATAAACAGCTTTCCTTATGCTCGTATGATGACCTGTCACTTATATAGCACCCTCCAACCCCATCCCCCCCTCATACACACACACGCACACACACACACACACACACACACACACACACACACACACGCACACACAACACACCCATCCAGCACCACGACGAACTCGGGTAGCAAATTCCCGAAATGTTTACGTATTACTATTGCACCAGCCCAGGTTTTTATGCTATGCCCCTTGGTTAAGCTAGGTTAGGTTAAGTTAGTAGTAAAAAACAATGTTTCCGTCTTATTTGGGTTTGGGAAGCATAATGAGATGATTTCCAAGAAGATTCTATGGTTAGTTTTCAAGATCTGGCGTCTCACTTCTTCAGGGAAGGGTCGGTACCTGGTTATCGTTCGGGAATTTGCACACCCCCGTCCCCGCCCCAGGGGTCTATAAGTAAGAGAACTGAAGCCAGGATTATTCAAAATTGTTTTGTTTTATTTCAATAATAGATATGATTATGATTTTAATCAGTGGGTAAAGTGAATTCATTGACAATAATAATAATTAATAAATAAGATAATAATAATAAAATAATAATAATAATAATAATAATAATAATAATATGTTTTGTTAAAGTGATGGCAGCATCAGTGGAATTGATTTTATATATGGTCTTTTCAATTTCTTCTTATTATTCTCTTCTCATCAGGGCTGATATTTGCTAATATTAGCAAATATCAGCCCTGATGAGAAGAGAATAATAAGAAGAATTGAAAAGACCATATATAAAATCAATTCACTGATGCTGCCATCATCTTTAACAAAACATGTTTAAGAGAGGGTCTCCTACCTTCAAATAATAATAATAATACTAATAATAATAATAATAATAATAATAATAATAATAGTAATAGTAATAGTAATAGTAATAATAGTAATAGTAATAGTAATAGTATGAATAACTAATAATAATAATAATAATAATAATAATAATAATAATAATAATAATAATAATAATAATAATAATAATAAGAATAATAATAATAATAATAATAATAATAATAATAATAAAATGTTCATGGACGACATCAAGCTGTATGGTAAGAGGCATCAAGGAAATAGATACCCTAATCAGACTGTAAGGATTGTATCTGGAGACATCAGGATGGAGTTTGGAATAGAAAAATGCGCGCCTTAGTCAACATACAAAAAGGCAAAGTAACGAGAACTGAAGGGATAAAGCTACCAGATGGGAGCAACATCAAACACATAGATGAGACAGGATACAAAATACCTGGGAATAATGGAAGGAGGAGATATAAAACACCAAGAGATGAAGGACACGATCAGGAAAGAATATATGCAGAGACTCAAGGCGATACTCAAGTCAAAACTCAACGCCGGAAATATGGTAAAAGCATAAACACATGGGCAGTGCCAGTAATCAGATACAGCGCAGAATAGTGGATGGACGAAGGCAGAACTCCGCAGCATAGATCAGAAAACCAGGAAAAACAAATGACAATACACAAAGCACTACACCCAAGAGCAAATACGGACAGACTATACATAACACGAAAGGAAGGAGGGAGAGGACTACTAAGTATAGAGGACTGCGTCAACATCGAAAACAGAGCACTGGGGCAATATCTGAAAACCAGTGAAGACGAGTGGCTAAAGAGTGCATGGGAAGAAGGACTAATAAAAGTAGATGAAGACCCAGAAATATACAGAGGGACAGGAGAAAGACAGAAAAGAACAGAGGACTGGCACAACAAACCAATGCACGGACAATACATGAGACAGACTAAAGAACTAGCCAGCGATGACAATTGGCAATGGCTACAGAGGGGAGAGCTAAAGAAGGAAACTGAAGGAATGATAACAGCGGCACAAGATCAGGCCCTAAGAACCAGATATGTTAAAAGTATGATAGACGGAAATAACATCTCTCCCATATGTAGGAAGTGCAATACGAAAAATGAAACCATAAACCACATAGCAAGTGAATGCCCGGCACTTGCACAGAACCAGTACAAAAAGAGGCATGATTCAGTGGCAAAAGCCCTCCACTGGAGCCTGTGCAAGAAACATCAGCTACCTTGCAGTAATAAGTGGTACGAGCACCAACCTGAGGGAGTGATAGAAAACGATCAGGCAAAGATCCTCTGGGACTATGGTATCAGAACGGATAGGGTGATACGTGCAAACAGACCAGACGTGACGTTGATTGACAAAGTCAAGAAGAAAGTATCACTCATTGATGTCGCAATACCATGGACACCAGAGTTGAAGAGAAAGAGAGGGAAAAAATGGATAAGTATCAAGATCTGAAAATAGAAATAAGAAGGATATGGGATATGCCAGTGGAAACGTTAACCCATAATCATAGGAGCACTAGGCCACAGATCCAAGATTCCCTGAAAAGGAATCTGGAAAAACTAGAGGCTGAGTAGCTCCGGGCCTCATGCAGAAGAGTGTGATCCTAGAAACGGCACACATAGTAAGAAAAGTGATGGACTCCTAAGGAGGCAGGTGCAACCCGGAATCCCACACTATAAATACCACCCAGTCGAATTGAAGGACTGTGATAGAGCAAAAAAAAAAAAAAAAAAAAAAAAAAAATAATAATTAATAATAATAATAATAATAATAATAATAATAATAATGAAAATGAAACTTTTGACACAAAGCCTTTGACAAACAATTAAGTTAATTCTGCAACTGGCATTAAAATACCTTTCAGGGGGTAGTAATTAACACAACTAATTAACACAAATTAACATTTCATACAGTGCAGCCCCCAAAAATCATCCGATTTTAATAAAGGTTCCTTCCAAAAAAGGAAAAAAAAATCTGTATATAAAAAAAAATACGGCAGCAGGAACTGTATACCATTCACGCTTTCAATGACATTTTCCCAGCGTCGCGTTGGTCGAAAATGAAAAGAAATTGAATAAGAGTTCAGTTAATTATATTTCGGCTTAAAATAAGGTAGGGGGAGGAGGAAGGATTAGAATCAAGCCTTAAAAAAATAATTAAGAACCCCCAAAATAACTTAGAAGAAAAACTGGATGAAAAAGTGACCATCGCACCATTTAATTTTTTTCAGTGAAATATTATATATAAAAAAAGATGCAGAAAAAGATGTATAAAAAATAAAATATTCTTTGAGGAACGTGAAATTCACCTCTCAAATATAAAGCTAATGGCGAGATAGTTCATTTGAAAATAAATCGGAAGTAAAAAAAAAACACGTAAAAAAAAACTTTTAATGATTGTACTGAAGAGGTTAGAAAAAAAAAATTGTATTCTTGGTGAACGTGAAATCCACCTCTTAAATATAACACTAAAGGCGAAACAGCTCATTGGAAATATAAATCGGAAGTAAAAAAAAATAATTAATAAAATAAATTAAAAACAGGCGCAAAATCACGTTAGAAAAAGAAACTAATGATTATACTGCCTCCATTCATGTGTTAGAAGTAGGGCAAACTAAACGTCATTATCAGGTTCTCATCTATTATAATGTTTCTATTATTGATTTCAATCCATTTATTCGGTTCCGTAGGGGGGGTTAGTGCCGTCAGTGCACTTCACGTGGCACACTGTTGTAGGCATTACTTAAGGTTCTTTGCAGCGTACCTTCAGCCCCTAGCTGCAACCCCTTTTCATTCCTTTTGCTGTACCTCCGCTCATATTCTCTTCCTTCCATCTTACTTTCCCATCCTCTTCTAATAATTGTTCCATAGCGCAACTGCTTTTCCTCCTGTTACACCTTGCAAGCCACTCCTCTAGTTTCCCTTTTCAGCTCTGAATGACCTCATAGGTCCCAGCGCCTGGCCTTTGGCCTAAATTCTATATTCCTTCCATTCCATTGATTGGCAGAGATTTATTGTATTGCGACCTTGGCTCCTATTAGCGGGTTTTGTTGGCACTAACGAGAACTCGTATTTATGTCTCTTAATCTATTGCATCAGGTGACGTGGGTCAGATGGCTCAGTGGAAAATGAAATCGTATCTTTCATAATATAAATAAAGATATAGATAACAAGCACCCAGCGACTCTATCGTGACCCTGATAGCTGATATATTTATTTTTGCGAGGAATAAATTGGGTACGTGATGCTGAAATATATGAGGTAGAAAATATTATTATTATTTTTTTTCTATTTCGTCTGATGAAGATACCGACAGAAATTTATTGAGGCAAGGGACACACACACACACATGTATATATATATATATATATATATATATATATATATATATGTATGTATATATATGAATGTATGTATGTATATGCATACATATGTATGTAGAATTACTGTTCACTTTTTTACTAGATACAGTTAAGAGGGCATTGTGGTTATTGCAATTACACACACACACACACACATATATATATATATATATATATATATATATATATATATATATATGTGTGTGTGTTGTGTGTGTGTGTGTGTGTATGTATACAAACGACTTTGCTCAGAAAACAGTTATATTTAGTCTTCGTCTTCGGATATTCTGTCTTTTTCACTCGACGGTCGACATCTTTAATAGGAGACTTCATTTGTACAAAATTATTTTTATTTTTAAGAATGATTTTACTATCAGTCTAGTCAGCTTTGAGAATGGAAAGTATATCTTAGCTTTTTGACTAAAATTTATTTCAAAAAAATATTTTCATACTATCCACCTAGTCAACTTTGCAAATGGAAAATGCTCGGTTTGTTGAACGAGATATTTCTAGTAATATTCAGAAAAAAAATGTACGATTTTTCCTTTTATGGTTTTTACTCACCTCAATTTTTGTGAGTTCATTTGTATGATAGAATAACAAATGAGGATTTTTTTTCGAGTGAAAACGAAAAATCAAAATAGAATTTCACATATTTTCGTCTGCAATTTTTTGCTCGCAACTACGAGCGGATCTAGATACTCTTTTGTTTAGCTGTCGAACCCTTTTAGAAACTTTATAATGTATACTATATATCATTTTGCTGAAAAACGTCGCAAAAGTCAATGAAATTCAAACTTTTTTTTTTTTTTTACTCAAACTTTTTTTGAATTGTCAACACCAACGGCTGTAATAAA
>NC_087215.1:66530513-66538013 GCF_015104395.2 Macrobrachium nipponense | reverse complement strand
CATAGAATGAAGATTAACATGATAAAAATCATATTTTAACTGATAAAAATTTCATATATGAATTGATAAAAATGATTAATGTTTATGCTAATTGATTCGTTGATTTTTATGCTAACTGTTATATATCTGCAGTTATTGGTAAGATAAAAGGTAACAGATTGATTATAGGCTACGTGATTTATTTATACATATGTATATGGATTCATATAATTATGATTAATATATGTGCACTTTAAATAGATTCCTATTGCGTACACGCAAAGATATATTTCGATTCTGTTATTTATGATCATTTATATATAGATTCCTAGTGCGTACACGCAAAAATATATTTCGATTCTGTTATTTATGATCATTTATATATAGGATACATGATACTTTATATATATAGGATACATGACCGAGGTTATACTACTACACATTTAACTAGCGTTCGAACAACTTTTCGTCCATTACACAGTTCCAGACAACCACCTATAGCCAAATGAAACGGCCATTTCCAAATGGTTAAAACAAGGGGAAAATTGCCTGGCGGGGTCGGCCTCATACTTATTCTCTCCATCCTAAGCCACACGATTACGTTCGCGATGAATAAAATCACCCCCAGCACGAGTCCTTCGCCAGCAAAGTAGAGTTGAATATCCTTCTGGTCGTAATTGTCGGAAGTATGTCCCTTTTTTTAGTCGATTTCTGACAGCCGCCGGAGCGTTCCGCATTAAAACGAGATTAACGACGGGATACAGTGTCGGTCGAAGAAGTCCATGATGGTGCTTATTCCCTTCACATTGTAGGCGGCAACGAATGATTTTTTGAAGTTGTGATGTGAAAACTCTCGTACTGCAGGATACTGTAACCAGGTTCCATTAATCAGCCTGCAAGTGAAATTATACTTGTCACAAGGGCAAAGTAAATTCAGACGTCATCCAAATACAAGGGGGAGAAAGCCATTAAGACCAGACTTAACCCACATGAATTCGCTGATATTTTTGGAATTCAAAAGAGTCAGCTGTACAAACTTTTTTATCCATGGCATTAACAATGAGTGAACCTACCCAGGTCTATGAGGACTGTAAAAAATATCCATGATTATAAAAAATAACAGATATCAATACGAATCCCAAAGAAAATTTGATATTACTGGTAGTAAGTTACTAGACAAAGAAGTGGAAAACCGGGGCTAATTGTTAGATTTCCCGGCAACATAAGAGTCAAAGAGAATATTAATCATGATTCTGTATTTCTCTATGCTAACTGAAATTAAGTTGTGATAAAATCTGATCCTATGTGCCCATAACAAAAGTTTCATATTCAATTTTCTCGCGCGCATCCTCTGAGGTTAATTTTTAAACTATTAATAGGCAGGCGATGCAACGAAAGAACCCACTATGTAACTAATTTCTATATAAACTTTGGGTTTTCCAAGAAAATGTGACATTTTCCCATGAATGTGATTTACTTGAATTGTGATAGACTAATGTTGCAAGTAAATTTTTCATATACATGTCTTGATACTTCTAAATGTCCGTTTACCAAAGTCATAACTGATTTATTGACTCTAATTGTCTATGAGGTTCAGAAAAAATTAATTCATTTTGTTATAGAAATTCTGTTTGCTTATTTTATTTATTCATTTTAAAACGATTGCAATCCTTAACTAATTGCATTGCACACACGGATAAGAATAGGTTATGGCATGTCATGTCATCGTGACCTATGAACCACATGTGAAGTTCGAGAGCTAAGCATTCCTCTTTCCAGTCAACCTGCTTCGCAAGCGGAGACGACACACACAGATGAAGCCTATGCAAGCAGATTATTGAGGTTAAACAGAACAATGATGAATGGACAATGATGACGTCGTCACTTGGCAGGAGATTGCTCTCAGCCAGCTAAGAGTTACGTGACTTGCTGTAATTAAATACGACTTTAGTATTTTCAAATGATATATTTTTTTTTTTCAATTCTCCACCCACATGAGAAGAATGTCTGAAAAAAAAACAGTACCAAAATTGAACAATATATTAGTTTCATGTTGGAAATCTGCATGATTGTAAATAATGTAATTATGTAAAATTAGATATTCCTTATTCAAACTAATGAAAAGGGTTTCCATACAAATTTTATATATATTATTAGCCCTGTATAAGATTCATATAGGATTATTCCATAGATATACATTTTCACTTCTAGACTTCCTGACTTTAAAATCTCTTTTATTTTATTTTATTTATTTATTTATTTATTTATTTATTTATTTATTTATTTTTTGACTACGAATATAAATCACCGGGACAGACAATATGTCAGTAGGTTTTGATATGTGTTTGAACTTTTAGCTTATTTGTCATTACTAAAGCGTTAAGTTAGAGTTCAAATCTTTACGCATATATATTTGGATATTTAATTAACCTATGGTTACGTTTTGCTTATTGATTTTATCGTGATTCCTTTTTTATTATAATTTGTAACCCTTCCGACTTCTTACGGAGTGTATTATATTGACTCCACTTGTATCCATATTTATTTTATTTTTTATATTTATTTATTTATATATATATATATTTGATAAATTAATGGTTGGCTTGAATATGTGGAAAAGTGTCTAGCGGCGTACCGTATAAGGCTACTTGCGGTATCAATTCTATAGATACAAGATATATATGATAAAGGTATTTAAAACCGCGAGAACCGCTATAATCCAGTTCGGATCCAGTATCACGAGTTGTAACTCGTAAGACATTGACACTTCCTTATTTATCTCTTATTCTACCAAACCGATTGACTGGGTGATAAAATATATTATTGGTTTTCTTAATGGATAGGAATTCACACAATGAGTTATGGAGATTATTATTGATTTACACCACCCGAGTCACAGATTATTATGTGTTGAATTCCATGTTTACTGATTTAGCACTCATAAATATTCCTAACGCACTCAATTGCGGTGTTTGTTTTTAGTGCTATTAATTCTATATAACGTGTCAAGGAACTATTAACACTAAGAAGTGTTTATTCCCTCTGTCAGACTCGTAATTCTGTTAATAATTCTACGTATATTCTTTCAAGGATTGATTTGGCACAGGATAGGCCCCTAAACTGACAGGTGTCTTAGTGTATCCCTTGTTTTCATGACACGTGTTACAATTAGTTATGTGCTTTTTATATCTGTAAGCATTGTAGGCCAGTAAAACAGTGATTTGGCTTTCTGTGACATAATAGGGAACCATGGATGACGGAATGCAACCAGTTTATGACGATTGGTATGAAAGAGATTATTACTACTACCTGGTCGTTAGTCACCTGCTGTGTTCTTCGGGTTTTCCTCGTCACAGACCTACATATAATTTTACATTTGATTACATAATTCTGATACCCATACTTTAAATATACTTTTGCTTTAGGGTTTCTGCTCGAAGTGTTTATTGGTTTGCTTAGCCGCTGACCCTGTTTCCGTTCGAAGTGTTTATTGTTTATGCTTAGCTGCTGACCCTTGCTTTGTTCAGTTTTGTGACAGTTCTGCGCTCCAACCCAGATATTCAATGCTCGCGATCTCTGGGTTACGGAATTTTCTTGTTTAGATACGGTTTTAACAATAGGCACGGATGTTTCTATATCTTTTAGTCTAATTAATGGTTCTTTGCAGTATGGTGCGGGATTGCGGGATAATGCGTCAGCTATGATAATTGCTTTCCCAGGTAGATATCTTATCTTGGCTCCAAAGACCTGAATGATCATTTGTCACCGAGTTCCTTTTGGAGTGTGATTAAAGCCTTTGAAAAACTCGGTAAGTGACTTATGCTCAGTGAGGACTTTAACAGGATAGCCGTAGATTATGAACTTGAAATGTACTAGTGAGTTAACGATACCTAGCCCTTCCTTGCCTATTACTGTATATTTACTTTCAGAGGGCTTTAGTTTACATGAATAAAAAACTATAGGAAAGAACTGTTTATCATATTACTGAAGTAGTACCCCTCTTACCCCTTGGTCTGAGGCGTCTGTTGCAATTAAAAAAAAATTCCTTATTTAAATCAGAGATTTTTAAGTTAGGTGAGCTGCATTATTCCGCTTTTAAGATATCGAACGCCTGTTGATGCTTTTCAGACCATAATAAATCTACGCTCTTCTTCGTAAGATCTGTTCAAGGAGCTGTCATGATTGAAGAGTTACATATTTACATACGATTGTAATACCCACTACAGCGCAAAAGTGCTGTATCCCCCTTTTACGTTAATAGGTACCGGAAGTTATGAATAGCCGACACCTTACCGTGGACTACTTTAAGACCTTGACTAGACACATAAAACCTAGATAAACATGTTCGGTTTTTTAAAAACTCACATTTAGATATTTTACTCTGAGATTATTTGTCTTTGTCTCTGTAGCACTAGCTCTAGTTTATGTGAATGTACTTCTAAGGTATTAGAAAAGATTACAAGATCATCCAATATAGGCATGTAGGTTATCCCCTAAAAGTCTCCAAACACTATATTGTAATTGGGGCGCAACGTAAGCCGGAGGCATACGTAAAAATTGATAATGTCCCCTGAGTGTGCTGAAAACGGTGTATGAGGTACAATCACTTGGGTAATGGTATCTGGTAAAAGCTTTTAAGTAAGTCCAAGCTGGTGAAAAATTTATTCTAACCTGGTTAAAGCGACAGAAATCTACGCAGATACGCCAAGTCCGATCTTTTATGGCATGACGTTTGAGGGAAAAATTATATGGGCTTATTTGATTTCCTAATGACTCCTATTACTAACATTTTTCAACTTCGTCATTTATCTCTATTTTGAAATTTTATTGAGAGTCTATACGAAGGTACGTATATAGCTTTATGTTTGTCCTTAGACCGTATTTTGTGTTAAATTACATCCGTTTTTTCCCCAGAGATCACTCGCTAGTGGAGAAACTTCCTGGTATTCAGATAAAAGATAAAAAAAATTTTCTGCTGAATCACCTCGGCTTGAATGACTTTACGGATATTACTTTAGATAGAGTATAAGGGAGATTCATCTCGAACTGATTGGGCGTGATTAAAAATTAGCAAACAAAATAAAAAAATGCGATGTTTTATAACTTCCGTATCCACGTATAGTATACGTTTGTGGATCACTAGTTTTAACTTATTGCTGCGAGTCAACCGTGTCTAGGGCTTTGTTCGCGGAAATCGTTATATTTCAGTGTCGGGAAGGATTAAAATTTCAGATCCCAGCAAAGTCTTTTTACACGCACTAAGACTTTCGAGGGTCCATGCGTCTCGAGATTTTGCGTGCAAACTGCGACTGCGGTTGTGGGAGAATTCTGTTGGGTCATTTGAACAATGTTACGATTTATGAGACAAATGTATAGTTCCTTTATATAAGTTATTATTTGATTAATTGTCTCTTTTTTGTTCAAACTGATTTTAATATGTTTGAAGGTTTATAGGATTTTCCTTTGATAAACACGCCTTATTTGCAGGATGTAAAATAATATTTTGTATACCCCTAGATGGATCTTACAATTACACTAGATACAGATCAATGTTTTTTATAACTATAGAGGTATCTGTAAGCGCTCGCTTATCCGGACTTCTCATTAGGGAAGTTCGAACAACAGACGGTGAGTCCGTAAATACAGGATATTACGTGTACTAAAGGAATAAACAAGATATTCTAATTTTTACGGCGCGTACAGTCTGGCTTAATCCACCACTACTTATAATAACTTATGTATTAAAAAAAACGAGAACCTGCTCTGATTACTTGATACGGTCGTGTGATTCATAGAAAAAATCCTTTTTAATTCAAAAAGGTATTGGCATAAAAATAAAAGGTATGGCATAATTGATCCAACATCACTTTTCCCCACTCTGCTAGAGTCGCTTATTGTGTGGAATTTGCTATGCTTTGAACATTTCGGCAGCTTTGACTGACCCTGACAGCTTGACTGGATGACACAGTACCCAAGTGCTTAAGCACGATTTGTTTGTTTCTGAAAGGGCTACTGTTTACCTATTTCTTTTTGTAATAATTAGGATCCTTCTCTTTATCACCATCGGCAACGTATTGTATGTTTTTAGCATTATGTTGCTGCTAGTTACATATAAAGCAACGAACATATGAATGACGAACTATAAAGAATTGAGCGATTACTATAAAAATAAGTTATCTCTACTGCGTTATCGTGTACTTGCTGTTGTTTACTTCATTCTTTGCTAAAATTTGAAATAGTGAGGGATCCTGGTCAGCGCATTTAGCCTAATGAAAGTTTTTTACAGACATGTTATTCCTTGCAATCCAGCCGTATTTTTAAAGTCAAGTTGAGTCATTGAGGTTCGATATTTTATATAACTCAAAAAACTCAAGGCTAAAACTGCGATCGGGACTTTGCAAAGGAGCATTTATTGTCATGACACGAAATAGTGTTACCTCTAATTTATATAGATTTGTACGGGTGTTCCACTTGTTTTTGTGTTTTCTAATCACTACGGTGCCTAATGACCCTATCTATGCATCTGTATAAATACAGACGTCCACTGCGTAAACGCATATTCACTGTTTAATATGATTTGTTACGTAAGGGATTAATAATCACCCAAAATGATAAAATTAACATAGTATATGATTATGATATTTCAGTAGAACTTCTGGAAACAGACACTCAAAGATAAAAAACTCGCAGTAGCGAAATCTCAATGGTGTAGATAATTTCTGTAAAAAAGTAAGATTAAGAATGTCTCGTAACTTCAGCCACAGGAATAACGAAATTCGACCTGTAAAAGAAACACTCAAAGTTACTCCAAATGAATAAAAAATTGTACTTAGCTTGCTTTTGTGGGAAGTCACGGTGTTCCGATAACGACACACGGCCTTGAGCCTCCTTCTCTATTTAGCGGATGACCTGGTTTTTTGGCTTGAGTTTTCCCCGTGCGTGTTGTTTCGATGATTCGAGCCCTTGAAGATCCGATGCTGCAGACGCGTTCGGTTTGTTTCTTGAAGTGCCGGAAACGCTCAATAACGATGTTTTCTTGAATGATTCTAATGAGAGACGAAACTTGCATCGCCGTAGGAAGAAGACACGTCGGGTTTGTTATTCACTACTGAAATTGTTCACTAAACGATGATACTAAGTTGCTTGAAGAATCTGTTGCTTTCGTCGTTGTTGAAGAGTTCTTGTTGTTTTCTGAAGTTGCTCACTAAACGATGATACTAGGTTGCTTGAAGAATCTGCTGCTTCCGTCGTTGTTGAGTTCTGATGATACATGGTTTATTATTCTGGTTTTTCTTCGGAGAAGTTGTAGAGTTCTTCTGGTACGCTGCCACCACTTTTAGGGCTGTTGCCTCGTATAATAAGGCGCCCTATGAGGTAATGTTAGACTTGCGATAATCTTATGCTAAGTCGGTTGGTATTGCACTTCCATATTCATGGGAGTGTCTTGGGGTTTGTAGATCACTTACGAAGTCGGTATTATCTTCTTTGGTTATGACAACGATGTGTTAAACTCATGATGAT
>NC_087215.1:66518013-66523013 GCF_015104395.2 Macrobrachium nipponense | reverse complement strand
GCTTGTTGTTGTCGGTCGGGGAACGAGATTCCTGATTATTTCCCGTAGGGCTCGCCTCGTCTTCTTTATACCGCCGATGGAAGGTGCCCTTGTAGAAAAAATTAATTTTCTGCTGGGGGTCTGGGCGGGGTTCCTGTAGGTACCATTCTTCCATGCTCTTCCTGAAGACGTTCTGGATGCTTCGGTTGTGTGTCCGTTGTTCACTAAGGACTGGCTCAACGTTTCCATCTCCTTATGGGTGTCTGCCCATGTTGAACAATGGGAAAGAGCTCTACTGAGTAGGCGCTGATGGTGGCCTGTCCTTATAGCGTTCAGGGCATTCACTCTCGCCGTTCAGACACATTCCCAGGTTCGTGGGGTTCTTTCGTGTAAACCCGTGTGAGCGAACGCACCCTCCTTCTGTTCAAACCCAGGACGTCCAGGAAGGGAAGACGGCCATCACGGCTATATTCGATGGTAAATCGTAAAATAAACGGCTGTTGGTGTGGAAGGCTTGACGTATTTCCTCGATCTCCTCCCTCGTTCCTGCTTGGATGAAAGTGTCATCTATATATCTTACGTATATAGATGGCTTCCTAATGCTCCTAAAAGACAAAACGCTCCTCCACCATGCCCATGTAAAAGTTCGCAAACAGGACCCCGAGGGGGGATCCCATCGCTACACCATCGATTTGTAAGTACATATGGCCATGGTGGTTAATGAAGGGAGCCTTCTTGGTGCATATTTCCAGCAGAGAGCGAAGGGCGTGTTCGGGGATATTCAAGCGGGTCGGTGGATGGGTCTCTGTAGACACGTTCAAGGATCATTTCGATTGGTTTCATCTACAGGAACGTTAGTAAACAGCGACTCTACATCCATCGATGCAATACTGCCTCCAGGGGGCGCGGATCTTAAGGCTTGCAGAAACTCCGCAGACGACTTCAAACTATGTGTGCTGGGGATGTAGGGGGTGAGAATAGTATTTAGTTGTTTAGCAAGGTGGTATGTGGGTGCTGGTATTTGGCTAATGATAGGTCTTAAAGGGTTTCCATGTTTGTGAGTTTTTACATTACCGTAGATGTACCCGAGGTTGTAATCTCCAGAAATACTAGAGAGGTAAGGCGTTAGTGGCTGCGTTGACAGTTTCTATGATTCTATTGGCTTCGCGTTTAATGTCGTCTACGGGTTCTTAGTAATACGTCGAAACTTAGTGGTATCGGCGAGGATCTCGTCGATTTTTTGTCTATATTCGGTAGTCTTGATAAGTACTAGGGCTGCGGTCTTGTCGGCTCTCCTGACGGTGATGTCTTCGTTTTCTCTCAAGCTTTTAGCAGCATCCCGCAGACGGCGATCGACGATGTCACTTTTATAAGTTCCTCGGTCTGTAAGGGCTTCTGCTAAGAGGAGAGGTTGAAGGGCGTCGGTGGTGTGTACATTCCCAAGGCTTTCTTGTTTCATTATCGTCTCCGTAAGATATTCTATCTCCCATCCTTTTATTAAGGGGACTGGGGCGAGAGATGAAGTGGTTCAGTTCAGGCCTTTCTTGAGTATGTCCTCTTCTTCAGGGGTGGATGGGGGTGTAGGTGGTCAAGTTAATATATTTGTCATGTTCTTGCGGCTGGCGTATTTACCTCCATTAGGTTTAATTAGTTTTTGTTTCTTGTAATGGAATGGTCTTCTGTTTCTTCAGGGCATCTTTCTCCTCCATACGTTTCAGGCAGTCGACGATGTCTTGATGGTGCTGCACTGGTGTTGGGAGGGCATGCTGCTAGTGCCATCATTATTATCCCCGGCATCCGATGGGGCTGCTACAGGATTCATACCGCGAATTTCATCCCATTTTACGAAGAGTTGCACCCTTTCATTGATGAGCGTGGCTTTCTCTTGCTCTTTGGATTCTAGTCCTTGCTGCAGGCGGCTCCTCCTAAAGCTTCGCATGCCGGGGTGCTATTGCGTTGTAGGGTCTGCATGCCGGATATTTGTGTACGCTGGAAACAGAACCTTCTTTCAAACAAGATTTAAAAAGTAATGGCAGAATTCGCAGAATTGATTTTGTACAATATTCTTTCAATTCTCCTTATGATTTTCCTTTCTGGCACGTGGTATTATAAAGCAGCTGTCCAATGTTCATCGTGCTGTAGGTCGTCAACGGAAATTTCGGGCGGGCTGGTGTTATCAAAAGCAAAACTGGTTATCATGGGACAGGCTGGGTCGTCAACAGGTATATAGGTGGGTTTCGTAGGTCGGGAACAGGCCGTAGTCGTCAGGGGTCTATCCGGTATTTCTTGTTATTTCTTCTTTTCTTTTCTGGTTTTTAAGGCGTCTACATGTTTCGGTGGCCACCTCGTTTGGCCATCTTCGGGACGGGATCGCTGAGTGCAATGGTCTGTGTAAGCAAGCAAGCAGGGGGGGGATAGGATGGAGTGGGGTTATCCCCTGGGGGCCCCAGAAGGAAGGTAAGGTTTTGGAAGGGTTATAAGGTTTGGTGAAAGGAAGGTATTAGTGATAGTGAGTAAGAATAGGACAGACCTATTAGTCTTTTGTTGTTAAGTGTAGTGTTTGTCTTGACTTGTAATGAGATATATAGTTCTAGTGATGTATGAATTTTCTAGGAAGGCAGGTGGGCAAGGGTGTTAGTCAAAGTTAGTTGTACAATCAGGCTCCTTATTGGTATCGTCCTCTCTCCCACCCTCCCTTGGTGGTGGGGTGGGTGGGATGAGAACTCAAAACCACGTTGTAATCGCTACATTTGTGTTATGTCCACTTGTTAGTAACTTACGCTATTTCGGGCTTCCATCCCGTGAAGGGTTAGAGGTTAGTAGTTTTTTTTTTTTTTTTTTTTTTTTCTTGGGGGGCAGGCTAGCTAAGCAAGTGTCCCAGACTCCTTGCCTTTCTAGGACTGCCTTTCCCCTTTATCTTATAATTAGAGTTAGTTGGTTAGTACTTCGTTCTTGATTATTACCTAATTTTTGTTCCCTACATTTTACCTAATCCCTAACTAATTTACCTTAATTCTAAGAGCTTAATTCTAATTATTAGTTCTCAGGGAACTTGGGATTTGATTCCCATTTTTAGTTGATCCAACTTGGTTCATTTGATTCTTACTTATTGGCTTCTAAAACTAGTTCACCTTAATTCTAAGTACTTAATGCTATTCTTAATTCTAATTTATTCCAGGGGTTATCCTAGTTTTCATTGTCACTGTCACTGTCCGTGTCCACAAAGATGGGGTCAGGTAACCCGTCTTGGGTGAACCTGGAAAGTCGTCGCCACCAGAGGTGGGGTCTATAGTCTTCGTCGTCCAGGGAGATCAGGCTGTTGGTCGTTAGTTCTTCATCCTGGTCGGATAGCTTCTGCCATACCTTGTCTGCCAGACGGTAGAAACGGAAATTGATAGCTTCAATGCGGTATCTTGCATGAAGTCTTTCCGCTCCCCCGTCCCCCAGGTCTCGGTTGTTGCAGCCATCTATCCAACTCAGGACTCCGTTTTGGAATTTCTGTAGTCTTTGTCTGTCGCTGGTACTGAGTAAACATGTCGGTATTACTGGGTATTCCAGGGCAGGTCTAATGAGCGCCTTGTATAGGTGGGCTTTAGTCTTGGGTCTAAGCTGTCCGAATCGTCCTAATTTAGCTTTGGTTACTCTAGCATCCCTGATCTTTTTGCTTGGGGTGAAAACATCCCGCACGGGTCAGGGTGATTCCGAGCACCTTAGCCTTATTAGCAAATTGTATTCGTCTGTTGTCTACAATTACATCTTCTGGTCTCAATGCTGATATTTAGAGCAGTTTGAACTTGTCCTGGTGGTTTTTATTTTTTCCACCTTCTTTCATACTCATTGGAGTTGTCTTGAATAATGCTGTCTCGTCCGTTAGGCAAGCCTATGTCTACTTCTGTCATTCGTCATTTATGAATCTGTTGTCACACGTCTCCGCAAAGATAAGGTTGACACATCCTTCTCTTCCCTTGTGGCATGTCATGCGTATAGAATATGTACAGCGTTGGGGAGAGAACGGATCCTTGCGGAACTCCGCTTCTCAGATCAAAGGTCTCTGATATCTCCCCTTCAAAGGAGATGTCATTCTGTCTGTCGTCTAAAAAGTTAGACAGTATTTTTGTAATTTATGTCTGGTAGTTCTGAGTGAGCAGCTTTTACTTCAGTCCATCGTGCAGACTTTGTCAAAATAAGCCTTTGAGCACTCCCGACAAACAATGTTGGCTTTGCCTCGCCGACTCTGATTTAGTGCTAGAATTCGTGCCAATCGTAGCTATCGCTGTCTGAGTCCCTCGTTCTCGCCTGAATCCAAACTGATATTTTGGAAGAATTTCATTGTCTTCAAGATACATATTTAGTCGGTCCTTCAACAAGGCTCTCCAAGGATTTTCCCGCCAGGTACTTCCAAAGAGAGTGATTGGTCGGTATTTCAGTGGGTCATGGGTATTTTTTAGGTCCTTGGGTGATAGAATCATCCGTCCTCTCTTGAATTTAACTGGGAAATAGCTAGACTAAGTGACATGTTATTAATATTATTCAAATCTAATAGAAATATCAGTAATTTACTAAGAATTAGTTTTGTTAATGCCAGAGATACCTGGAGCCTTGTTTTTGAACCTTTGATGGTATTCTTTATGTCTTGTATGTCAAATTTACTTGTTAGATAACTATCTTCATTCAGGCGGAGTTACGTCTGTCCGTTCATACAACGTTAGTCGGTTCCCTTCTGTTAGTAGCTGCTCACGAACATATGTCTCATTGTCAGCGTCGAAGTGTCGGTTGTCCTCTGGGGATATCTGGAAAATTTTTTCCCATACTCCCTTCATGAGTCTAATTTTTCCAGGACTATCCACCACCTTGTCCCCATTTTCATCCAGTAAATAGTCGCACTGTCTTTTAGTCGTACCCATAAGTCTTTTAATTTCCCTCCAGAATTTAATTACATTTGTATGGTCGTCATACTTGAGGTCTACTTTACGTATAGTCCTGTCCCAGAATTCTTTCTGTAGTCTTTGAACTCTTCAAAG
>NC_087215.1:66512348-66517513 GCF_015104395.2 Macrobrachium nipponense | reverse complement strand
ATTGAGGATATAACACATTCAATGAAAAGTCTAAATACCTTGAGTATATAACTAATTCATTGAAAAATTTAAATACCTTGAGGATATAACTCATTCAATGAAAAATTTAAATACCTTGAGGATATAACTCATTCAATGAAAAATTTAAATACCTTGAGGATATAACTCATTCAATGAAAAATTTAAATACCTTGAGGATATAAGTCTTTCAATGGAAAAATTTAAATACCTTGAGGATATGTCTTTCAATGGAAAAATTTAAATACCTTGAGGATATAACTAATTAAATGAAAAATTTAAATACCTTGAGAATATAACTCATTCAATGAAAATTCAAATACCTTGAAGATATAACTCATTCGATGAATAATTTAAACAACTTTTTTCTCCCTCCCCCCTTGAGGATATAACTAATTCAATACAAATTTAAGAGAATGATTAAAATGCTTTTAACTCCCGCGCCCCGCCCCCCACCCCGCACCCTTCTGAGGATGTAACTAATTCAATAAAAATTTAAGAGGGATGATGATTTTTTTCCTCTACTCTCCACCGATACATAATTATACGGCCTAGGCAGAACACATAGGAAAGTCATTCCTTTGAAACCTTTTAATTACGAAATTGGTATGGACGTTTTCTGGAACTATGTCGGACATCGTGATCGAACCAGGCTCCAGATTGGCGAGTTTTTATCTGTTCGTTCTTTATTTACGAAACTGCCCACATAAACGGTATCTGGATATGATGAATTAAAACAGGGCTAGAATACTTGGAAGTTAACAGGCTAACTGAATTAAACATCTTGGAAATGAATTAAGCAGACTGGAATATCTTCGAAATGAATTAAGCAGACTGGAATATCTTAGAAATGAATTAAGGCTGGAATATCTTTGAAATGAATTAAGCAGACTGGAATATCTTGGAAATGAATTAAGTGACTGGGATATCTTTGAAATGAATTAAGCAGACTGGAATATCTTGGAAATGAATTAAGCAGACTGGAATATCTTGGAAATGAATTAAGTGACTGGAATATCTTTGAAATGAATTAAGCAAAATGGAATATCTTGGAAATGAATTAAGCAGACTGGAATATCTTGGAAATGAATTAAGCTGACTGGAATATCTTGGAAATGAACTAAGTGGACTGGAAAATATTCAAAAAGAAATGAGTTAAGCAGACTGGAATGACCACTAAGTTAGTGAAATTTATAACTAATTATTATTATTTGTGTATGCTGGAAACAGACCTTCTTTCAAACATGTTTTATTAAAAATAATGGCAGAATTCCAGAATTGCTTTTTTTTATAAAATTCTATCAATTGTCCTTATGATTTGTCTTTCTGGCCCGCTGGTATTATAAAGCAGCTGTTCAATTTTCATCGTGCAGTAGGTCGTCAACGGAATTTCGGGCTGGTGTTATCAAAGGCAAACTGGTTATCAGGGACAGGCTGGGGTCGTCAACAGGGATACAGATAGGCCGTAGTCGTCTATCCAGTATTCCTTGATTTTTCTTCTTTTCTGGTTTTTCTAAAGGCGTCTACATGTTTCGGCCACCTCGTTTGGCCATCTTCGGGACGGGATCGCTGAGTGCAATGGTCTCTGTCGGATGGATTCACGTTATTTATTGCATTCGGGTGGTTTCAGGAGATGGGTACCTCACTTTTCCTTGGGCAATACCTGCGACGTCACGAGCGATGTCATTAGGGGGTCGGTTGCTTCGAGGGGACCTCCACCATCACCAATAAGGATGAGGCTCCGCCCACGAAGAGGACATCCAACCAGCAACCGGCCCCCTGATGACATCACTCGTGACGTCACAGGTATTGCCCAATGAAAAGTGAGGCACCCATCTCCTGAAACCACCCGAATGCATAAAAGCATGAATCCATCCGATAGAGACCATTGCACTCAGCGATCCCGCCCTGAAGATGGCCAAACGAGGTGGCCGAAACATGTAGACGCCTTTAGAAAAACCAGAAAAGAAGAAAAATCAAGGAATACCGGATAGACGACTACGGCCAATTCCCGACCTACGAGACACACCTTTAACTCAACGCAAAAACACCATTTTCAGATCATTTTAGGCTCTTCCATAGACCTCTCCTACCCCTCACCCTAACGAGAACAACAGCAGCAACAACGAAAGTAGCTTGTAGTAGGCTTACTCCCCGAGTAAGCGGAAAAAAAGGGATAGTGACCCCAGTTCTTATGAAACGCTGCGTCTGACGAAAAGGACTCCTACTAGTTAGCTTAAATGAAATCTTTATTAAGAGCAGGAATACATTCTGGACGACGCTGGTGATACCAGGTTTTGAATTCACCATCAACCATATACAGTGTAAGGATTCGAGGATAATGAATTGAACTCGACAATAATAAGATTAATTCGACGTGCATCGGAGGTACAGTACATTCACTTCACCCGCGCACCTCATGTCCAGGGCCGTCCTTTACGACGCTCCTGATTGGCTGTTGATAAGCCAATCACAGGGCTGGAAACACTCAGTTTCTCTCTCGAGAGTTCACATAGGCAGGATGTATGTTCCACCTCTTTTGATGGATACTCTGGAAAGACTTATCCCTCAAACAACGTGGAACCTACATCCTGCCTGTGTGAACCTATCTCGAGAGACTTGAGAGTTTCCAGCCCTGTGATTGGTTTATCAGCAGTCAATCAGGATCGTCGTAAGGAAACGACGCTGGACATGAGATGCGCGGGTGAAGTGAATCTACTATAGTAAATATTTCCCTCAATTTTTGTCTCGACTCGATATCCTCCGTTTCCATGATATTGTTGGGCTGAAAGCTTCTCAGAATTCTATAAAAGTAGATGGAGAAGTCTACTCGGAATTATAACTTTGAAGGAAAACTCTGATGAACAACTTTGGAAGTAATTAATGGGGTCTACGGTGTTTATTATGATACCTCCAGCTTATAATTTTTATGTGAATTATTTAGATTATGCGAAAAGTTGGATGTGCAGTTTTTATGCAAAAACAGTATTCAAGTTGACTTTCATTTCTTTCGTTTCAACTTCTAAATTTTTGTGGGCCATAACTTAGCTATTCGTTTTTAAATGTAGATAATTCTTAGTTTATTTATCGTGGCCAGAAATGATAGTGATATAATTGAATATAATTAGCGGGAAAAACGAAATTTGAAGTTTTTTTTGTTTTTCGTTTTTTTTTACTTTGAAAAGGTTACTATTATATAGTTGAATTTTTTAAAATGTGTATTTATAAATGTATATATATTTAAATATAATTATATATATTATATATATATTATATTTCTGTATCTATACACACACACACACATGTGTATATATATATATATATACATATATGTATATATATCTATATATATATATATATATATATATATATATTATATATTATATATATATATATATATATATATATATATATATATATAATATATATATATATATATGTATATATATATATAGGTATATATGTATATATATGTATGTATATATAATATATATATATATATATATATATATATATATATATATATATATATATATATATATAGTATATATATGTATGTATGTATGTATGTATGTATGCATGTATGTATGTATGTATGTATATATATATATTTATATATATATATATATATATATATATATATATGATATATATATATATGTATAAATAAAACATTTATTCAATTTACAGGATCTGTAAATATAAACCCATGACCTGAGGTCATGGCATTAGGAGGGTCCTACGTGACCAAAGCAGATCTAGATTACGCTATGCGCTGTCTGCAGTAGCCTGGTCTAGCTCAGAGCTTTGTCAACATTTTATGTTAATGATAACTTTGCACAACAACTTCCATGGGAAGCGGTTGACCTGGTAACCTACGCCGGAACTTGTAACTTCCGAGCCGGCGGACTACGTATGTTTTTATATGAATTGCTGAGATAGCTAATGTTCCGCTATCGACGCGATGCTTTAGAATGGCAGTTCCTTGCCAACCCTCAAACATATCGGTCTTCCGACCGAGCTGCATCTCCTAGTATGGAGTTACAGAATAAAGTTGTTATATTTGTTCAACTTATCTGTTTGAATCATCTCCTTTAGTTAAGAAGAACCACTCTACTAGATATCCCAAGGAGATGGGAGGAACCAGAAATACTTACTTACGAATGACAGTCGTAAGGAGAACACAAAAAAAGTCTATCGCCAAGCGAAGAGACTTAAATATATACTATATTCAAAATTTCCCTTCACTAAATATCGCACGACACAAATCTGAGTATTGTCTGAATTTCCTTTTTTTACCGTTTTGAAAATATAATTCACGTAAATAAAACGTAAATGTTTCCGATTGCTTCAGAAATGAAGAGTTTGCTTTGAGCAAAGAAAATGTTGTGTGGAATATTGACCTCATGGAGATTACAGTAAAAATGAAATCCGTCTTCGTCATAATTCTGTAACTGAATTTTGAAATGGCAGAGTATTAAAGCTTACGGACTTAGAGGTTGGATTACGTACTCGGAACTTACAGTCATAAATGATTACTTTTGTCGTTAAGCGCGGGTGATAGTGATGTTCGTAGTGGCCATTGCGTAAGTATATTCATACATTATTATTATTATTATTATTATTATTATTATTATTTTATTATTATTATTATTATTATTATTATTAAAAAAAAATTATTTATTATTATTATTATTATTATTTAATTATTATTATTATTATTATTTATTAAAAAAATTCCACAATTATATATTAAAATATATTTCTATGTTACACTGAAGAGGAACACTGTTCAGGTGTTCGAAAGTCTTTGTTCTATTTTTACATAGAAATATATGTTTTAATATATAATTGTGGATTTTTTAACAATTTGTTTCCACGAGACTGTCAATTTCTTAACAATTATTGTTATTGGAGAAACAAATCCACAGTTATGTAAATGCACATATATTTAAATTTAAAGCTTTAAGGATAGCTTCCGGGAACCGAACAGATTCCCGAAAGCTATCCTTAAAGTTTTAAATTTAAATATATGTACATTTACATAACCGTGGATTTGCTTCTCCATTTGAAGACTCGTGCTACTATGAAGATTTTTTAATTATTATTATTATTATTATTATTCCATTAATTTATATTATTATTAT
>NC_087215.1:66492348-66507348 GCF_015104395.2 Macrobrachium nipponense | reverse complement strand
GAGAGAGAGAGAGAGAGAGCTTCTTTTTCTCCAAAAGTTTGGCTTCAAGCGTCATCAGGGAGAATCTTGGAAATTCAAAAGGTAATTAGTTTTGAGTGCCTGGAAACGTAGGTGACTGCATAATTGCACGACGAAGAATACATTGGTGGAGAGAGAGAGAAGAGAGAGAGAGAGAGAGAGAGAGAGAGATTGCCTTTACACTTCGAAAAGTTTAGTTCACTCTTGGGAGACGTCATGTTGACATGGGAGAATAATTGGAATGATTCGATACACTGACAGGTTTTGTTTTTGGGTATCTTTGTAAACCATCAGAATTTATATTTGTTCCTATCGAAATTTCGGGCATGTTTTCGTGACCGTTTCGAGAAAGAATATAAAATTATAGGTCAGGTAAGAAATGTCTATTTTTTTCTCCAGTTCTCAAGTTTTTCTGGGGAGTTTTAGAATTACGTGCTAAGGGAAAATAGGTACAGAAATTAGATTGAGTACTGGAGATTTGATGGGATTTTCGTTTCCCATCTCAAAAGCTTATAGTGTAGGAGTTAGTTTTTTTAGAGTAGGTGTCGAAAAAAGATCGTCAAGGAATTTGAATGAATCGGGTCGAAAAGTTGCTGAGATTTGTTTTATGCATTTTGCTAGCTTTGGAATATGCCTATTTGAGTAGATTTTGAAATAATAATAATAATAATAATAATGTTCTAAAGGGTCCACAATAATACAAAGTGTAAAAAGTCTGTGTATAATTTTGAAGACTTTACAGAAAGCTTTCGAACCCTTCCCTGGGTTCATCTTCAGTCCAAATGAACACAGGGAAGAGTTCGAAGCTTTCTGTAAAGTCTTCAAAATTATACACGGACTTTTTACACTGTATTATTGTGGACCCTTTAGAACATTATATATACTCTCGTGATAGAGAGTTTTTCCCTAATAATAATAATAATTAATTAATTATTATTATAATAATAATATAATTATTATTGTTATTATTATTATTATTATTATTATTATTATTATTACTTATTATTATTATTATTATTATTATTATTATTATTATTATTAATTAATTAATTATTTGATTATTATTTTATTAATTTATTTGGCTCAGTGGTCTAAAGTCACTGTACAATCATTGTTTCTAAATCAAACAATGGTTTTGATTCATTTTAAGTTCCCTTTGGGGTGAGTTATTCTTAGTTATTTTAAAGTATATTTGTGGCTTAATATTTGTAAACATGTTAACAAATTCAGACGTAGAAATGCATTCACGTGTCTGCGTGTGTGGATATATATATATATATATATATATATATTATATATATATATATATCATATATATATATATATATATATATATGTATATATATATATAATATATATATATATATATATATATATATATAGATATACATACATACTACTACATACATATTATATATATATATATATATATATATATATATATGTATATATATATACACACATATATACACATCAGCTTGAAGGTGTACCCTTGGAAATGTTGTAATTCATTATTATAATTTTCAGTTCCTACGTTTCGTAATAACTTTATTACATCCTCAGGGATTACGAAACGTAGGAAATGAAGAATTATACTAATGAATTACAACGTTTCTAACGGCCCACCTTCACGCTGATGTGTCCTACTTGCCGTCGCCTTCCGCTCTCTTGTTATATATATATATATATATATATATATATATATATATATATATATATATATATCCATATGCCTATATAAGTCACAGTAAATGAACGTGACTTCATTATATAGGTGAATACCACAGGAAAATGGCGGGTAGGAGATATCAGTACCAACAGGAGAAAGTGCATATATATATATATATATATATATATATATATATCTAATATATATATATATATATATATATATATATATATATATAATATATTATATATATATCAAAAGGAAATTCTGAGAGGGAAACTATAATTGTAGGTCATAAATCATCAAAGGAAAAAAAAAAGTTTAAAATTCTTAGGTAAAAAAAATATATATATACGTATATTATATAACCAATGTTGAAAGCGTATTATCAGGCGTGGGTACGAATGATAATGAATTATAATGAATTATTAATATAATGATTACCATGACTTATTCATTCTTTTGCGAAATCAAAAGGCCTCATCGATTGATGTTATTATATAAAGTAAAAATTACAAGCGACCCCGTATAGGTGGGCAGCGCCCTCCAAGGTCGGTGCTCCGGATTTCCTGAACTGTAGGCACTACTTAAAAGTTCTTTGCAGCGTCCCTTCGGCCCCTCCTAGCTGCAACCCCCTTTCATTCCTTTTACTGCACCTCCGTTCATATTCTCTTTCGTCCATCTTACTTTCAAACCTCTCACTGTCAATTTCCCTTTCAGCGCTGAATGGCCTCACGGATCCCAGCGCTTGGCCGTAACCTAAATTTCACGTACCATTCCATTTATAGTAGCATTCGAGATGTGTAATATTTCTGAAAAATCAAAATAAATAGATAACTCGTAGAAATATTGCATTCAGGATTCCGCGCCAGTTTTTATTCGGCAAAGTTGTTGCAAAAGCATAATTAAAAGTTTGTCAGTTACGAACTCATTGATGGCGACCCCTAATGACGAAACTTGTCGGAGCCAAACTATACTGGAATGAGCAGCCAAAAGGCTGTAAATACCGCCGCGTCCGAACGCGTGGGAGTGGCTTTGGTTTACGCTTCGGTAGGATTGAGGTCACGCGAACAATCTCTAGGCTGATTACCTCTCCGTCGTGCTTTATAAAACAGTTAAGAAAAAAAAAAAAATTCTGGGTGGCCTCAGCTACGGTCCATTAAATTCTTAGCCGCTGCATATGATACTCACCGACGGGCCGGTGGTGGCGTATGTTGTTGGTACCTCTGGCACTGCCAGAAGTACGATTATAACTAACATTAACCTTCAAATGAAATCAAAACTACTGGTGCTCGAGGGCTGTAATTTGGTATGTTTGATCACAGGAGGGTAGATGAACAACGTGCCAATTCGCAGCACTCTAGCCTCAGTAGGTTTTAATATCTGAGGGCGGATATGTTGGTATGTTTGATGACTGGAGGGTTAGATGAACAACGTGCCAATTTGCAGCACTCTAGCCTCAGTAGATCTGAGGACGGACGGACAAACAGAACCGGTTTTGGTTTAGGAAAATTAGGTTCATATAATGTTTTCCAAACCAGTTTGGATGCTTGGCATATCTCTTGTATATTTTCTTTCTGTATCACATAAAATAGAATTATTTTCACTTTATTTTTTATTAACCTAAAGGATTTGTATGATATTCAGTAATGAATCTGCGACGCTGATATAATATTCAGTAATTAATCTGCGATACTAATATGACATAAAGCAATGACTCGGCGATGCTGATATGATATTCAGCAATGAATCTGCGATGCTGATATGATATTCAGTAATGAATCTGCGATGCTCATATGATATTCAGTAATGACTCTGCGATGCTCATATGATATCCAGTAATGAATCTGCGATACTAATATGACATAAAGCAATGACTCGGCGATGCTGATATGATATTCAGTAATGACTCTGCGACGCTGATATGATATTCAGTAATGACTCTGCGACGCTGATATTCAGTAATGACTCTGCGATGCTGATATGATATTCAGTGATATTCAGTAATGACTCTGCGACGCTGATGGGATATTCAGTAATGAATCTGTAATGCTGACAGTCATAAAGCGTCCAGTACATAACCAGCTTCCCAACACGACACGAAAAATGACGCATGCAGAATTTTATTCGTAATCTGATATTTTCCCATGTCGAAACCCCCCTACCTTGCAAAAAAGACTCAATCTCCTTTACGCAATGTAAGCTTCAGTAATGAATTTAGACCTTCGCAAAGTATATTGTTCAACATTAATTTCACACTTCCTCCATTATTTTTTATTTCATATATTGAAACTTGCCAGTGCACGGATTCGTTTTAATTTTCCAGTGCATAATATTTGTTGATTTGTATCAGAGACAGTTACAAATGTAACATTTATTTGATAACAAATCGTTTGATAAGTAAAACCGTAAGAGTATTTTATTATTATTATTATTATATTATTATTATTATTATTATTATTATTATTATTATTATTATTATTATTATTATTATTATTATTATTATTATTTGATGATGATGATGATGATGATGATGAAGTTAATGAATTCATTCTTTTTATTATTATTATTATTATTATTATTATTATTATTATTATTATTATTATTATTATTATTATTATTATTATTATTATTATTATTATTATATTATTATTGCCAGTGAAGTTGAAGAATTCATTCTTTTATTATTATTATTATTATTATTATTATTATTATTATTATTATTATTATTATTATTATTATTATTATTATTATTATTTTCAGTGATGTTAATAAATTCATTCTTTTATTATTATCATCATTATTATTATTATTATTATTTGTTTTTTCTTTTTTTTCTTTTTTTTACTCTATCACAGTCCTCCAATTCGACTGGGTGGTATTTATAGTGTGGGGTTCCGGGTTGCATCCTGCCTCCTTAGGAGTCCATCACTTTTCTTACTATGTGCGCCGTTTCTAGGATCACACACTTCTGCATGAGTCCTGGAGCTACTCCAGCCTCTAGTTTTTCTAGATTCCTTTTCAGGGATCTTGGGATCGTGCCTAGTGCTCCTATGATTATGGGTACAATTTCCATTGGAATATCCCATATCCTTCTTATTTCTATTTTCAGTTCTTGATATTATCCATTTTTCCCTCTCTTTCTCTTCAACTCTGGCGTCCCCATGGTATTGCGACATCAATGAGTGATACTTTCTTCTTGACTTTGTCAATCAACGTCACGTCTGGTCTTATTTGCACGTATCACCCCTATCTGTTCTGATACCATAGTCCCAGAGGATCTTTGCCTGATCGTTTCTATCACTCCCTCAGGTTGGTGCTCATACCACTTATTACTGCAAGGTAGCTGATGTTTCTTGCACAGGCTCCAGTGGAGGGCTTTTGCCACTGAATCATGCCTCTTTTGTACTGGTTCTGTGCAAGTGCCGGGCATTCGCTTGCTAGTGGTTTATGGTTTCATTTTTCGTATTGCACTTCCTACATATGGGAGAGATGTTATTTCCGTCTATCGTTCTTTGAACATATCTGGTTCTTAGGGCCTGATCTTGTGCCGCTGTTATCATTCCTTCAGTTTCCTTCTTTAGCTCTCCCCTCTGTAGCCATTGCCATGTGTCATCGCTGGCTAGTTCTTTAGTGTGTCTGTTATTGTCCGTGCATTGGTTTATTGTGCCATCCTCTGTTTCTGTTCTGCATTCTCCTGTCTCTGTATATTTCTGGGTCTTCGTCTACTTTTATCAATCCTTCTTCCCATGTGGCGCCGTGGCAGAGTCGGTTAGGTCGTCAATGGACTGGTTAAGCAACATTGGGGCTGGTCAGTCGTTGGATGGGTGACCGCTCTTCCCGCCGTTGATTCCTTGGGAAAGGATCTTTATCATAATTTCCTCAGTCTACTCAGCTGTAAATGAGTACCTATCCCTGATGGGGGGGTAGGGTCCAGCTATGGGTTAAATAGCAAAACTCAGCAATGATGTTAAGAAATGAAGGAATAAACGACAACCACGTAAATGGAACCTCTGGCAACAGAGGAGCTTCGTAGGCGTGCTACGGAATAATACCAGCACTGACGACGACCCCTGCTTGACCTGGACCTGATATCCTGTTCCAATAAAAGATTACCTTCAGCATTTATGATTTTTGAAAATTCCCAATATGAATATTGGTCAGTTACTCAGAAACATCGCTGAGCCTGAGAAGCGAATTGTAAGGAAAATAGAAAAAACCAATATATAAAATCAACTCGCTTAATTCTGCCATTCTTTTTTAACAGTATTTTGCCTAAAAGAGGGTATTCTACCAAAATATTATTATTATTATTATTTTATTCTTATTATTATTATTATTATTATTATTATTATTATTATTATTATTATTATTATTATTATTATTATTATTATTATTATTATTATTTTCAGTGGTGTTGAAGAATTCATTCTTTTTTTATTATTATTATTATTATTATTATTATTATTATTATTATTATTATTATTATTATTATTATTATTATTATTAATTATTATTAGTAGTGGTAGTGGTAGTAGTAGTAGTAGTAATAGTCGTAGTAGTAGTAGTCGTAGTAGTAGTAGTAGTAGTAGTAGTAGTAGCAGCAGTAGTAGTAGTAGTAGTAGTAGTAGTATTTCCAGTGATTAATCCATTCTTTTATTATTATTATTATTATTGTTATTTATTTATTTTTTTGCTCTATCACAGTCCTCCAATTCGACTGGGTGGTATTTATAGTGTGGGCTCCGGGTTGCATCCTGCCTCCTTAGGAGTCCATCACTCTCCTTACTATGTGTGCCGTTTCTAGGATCACACTCTTCTGCATGAGTCCTGGGAGCTACTTCAGCCTCTAGTTTTTCTAGATTCCTTTTCAGGGAATCTGGATCGGTGCCTAGTGCTCCTATGATTATGGGTACAATTTCCACTGGCATACCCCATATCCGTCTTATTTCTATTTTTTTTCAGATCTTGATACTTATCCATTTTTTCCTCTCTTTCTCTTCAACTCAAGTGTCCCATGGTATTGCGACATCAATGAGTGATACTTTCTTCTTGACTTTGTCAATCAACGTCACGTCTGGTCTGTTTGCACGTATCACCCTATCCGTCCTGATACCATAGTCCCAGAGGATCTTGCGTGATCGTTTTCTATCACTCCCTCAGGTTGGTGCTCGATACCACTTATTACTGCAAGGTAGCTGATGTCTCTTGCACAGGCTCCAGTGGAGGGCTTTTGCCACTGAATCATGCCTCTTTTCGTACTGGTTCTGTGCAAGTGCCGGGCATTCGCTTGCTATGTGGTTTATGGTTTCATTTTTCGTATTGCACTTCCTACATATGGGAGAGATGTTATTTCCGTCTATCGTTCTTTGAACATATCTGGTTCTTAGGGCCTGATCTTGTGGCCGCTGTTATCATTCCTTCAGTTTCCTTCTTTAGCTCTCCCCTCTGTAGCCATTGCCATGTGTCATCGCTGGCTAGTTCTTTAGTCTGTCTCTTGTATTGTCCGTGCATTGGTTTATTGTGCCAGTCCTCTGTTCTGTCTTGTCATTCTCCTGTCTCTGTATATTTCTGGGTCTTCGTCTACTTTTATTAGTCCTTCTTCCAATGCACTCTGGAGCCACTCGTCTTCACTCGTTTTCAGATATTGCCCAGTTCTCTGTTTTCGATGTTGACGCAGTCCTCTATACTTAGTAGTCCTCTCCCTCCTTTCTTTCATGTTATGTATAGTCTGTCCGTATTTGCTCTTGGGTGTATTGCTTTGTGTATTGTCATATGTTTCCTGGTTTTCTGATCTATGGCTGCGGAGTTCTGCCTTCGTCCATTCCACTATTCCAGCGCTGTATCTGATTACTGGCACTGCCCATGTGTTTATGACTTTTATCATATTTCCGGCGTTGAGTTTTGACTTGAGTATCGCCTTGAGGTCTCTGCATATATTCTTTCCTTGATCGTGGTCCTTATTATATTATTATTATTATTATTATTATTATTATTATTATTATTATTATTATTATTATTATTATTATTATTATTATTATTATTATTATTATTTTCAGTGATGTTGATGAATTAATTCTTTTATTATTATCATTATCATTATTATTATTATTCAGAAAATAAGCCCCATTGGTATGGAACGAGCCTACATTGGCCACTGGCTAGAAATCAAAGCTTTCAAAGGATGTGGTGTTCATTTGAAAGTAATTGCACAAGATAATGGCAACTACGGAAATCCAGAAAGAAGCACAAGTAGAGGTGAAATATCTTAGGGCCATAATGCATTGCTCATTAATTTGAACTTGTGAGAAACTTGTCTGTAGGTTTTTTTTTTTAATCGCCATAATATTCACAGTTCAATACCCGTTCAATACTAAGTAACCCTATGTTCAAGCTTTTGATGGACCATAGTATATTCAACACTGTAAGGGGATAGTGCCAACAGTGTACCGTAGGCTGTGGACTGTGCAGCGCCCCTTCGGCCCCTAGCTATCCACCTTCTCCTAACAATTGATTCATAGTGCAACTGCTTTGAGGTTTTCCTCCTGTTATACACCTTTCAAACCTTTTATCTCAATTTTCCTCCCAGCGGCTGAATGACCTCACAGTCCCATTCAATCCTTTTATCTCCATTTCCCTCCCAGCGGCTGAATGACCTCACAGGTCCAGCGCTTGGCATAAATCCTGAATCCTATATTCCATTCCATCATTTTAACCACTGACTGTATTGTGAGTAAAAAAATGGATTGGAAAGTAGGGTCCATATCCCAGTCCATACCCCCATTTAACATTTGAATAAGAAGCTTTTTGAAAAAAAAAAACGTCCAGATATCCCGCTACGTATCAAACCAATAGCTCCTGTAATTAACTGTGAAAGGCTCGTCGGGTTCGTAGGAAAACAGATCACAAACGGCATCCTATGGGTACGACTTCCCGATCTCCCACGAATTTCGTCTTGATTCGGGTCGTCGGTGAATCATGGGGGCCAGTTCTCCATCCTGTTAGACTGAATCGAAAGTCAAATATGCAACAGATGAAAGTCTGGAACAAATCTCTCTGTCCGAACGGCTGACTCCGGGCCTTTCATTCGGTAATTGCGTTTAGTGGGTTAGTGGATCTGAGTTGGGAAATGTCCCTACCTTCCTTTTTTTAAGTCTTTTGCCTAGATTTTTGTGTAAGTTGATTCTTATTAACGCCACACACACACACACACACACACACACACACAACACACACACACACACACACACACACACACATATATATATTATTATATATATATAATATATCAATATATATATATATATAATATATCAATTCAGGAAAAGCCAAAGACACATGGATGTTTAAAAGAAGATTTATTCTAGTGGAAACGTTTCGCACATGACTATGTGCATCATCAGTCTGCTATTACTCTGTCATTTTGCAGTCTGATGATGCACACAGTCATGTGCGAAACGTATCCACAAGAATAAATCTTTTAAACATCCATGTGTCTTTGGCTTTCCTGAATTGATGTTTGAGGATCATACTGTAGATAGCATTATGTTTTATGTATATATATATATATATATATATATATATATATATATATATGTATATATATATATATGTATATATATATATATAGTATATATATATATATATATATATATATATATATTGTATATATGGTGTATATATGTATATATGTATATATATATATGTGTAATATATATATGTATATACATATATATATATATATATATATATATATATATATGTATATTATATATGTATATATATATGTATATATATATGTATATATATGTAATATATATGATATATATATGTATATATATATATATATATATATATATATATATATATAATATATCTATATATATATATATTATATACATTACATACATATAACTGAACCACGAAAATTTGGAACGTGATGAATTGTATATATGAAGACAAAAGCCACGACGGACAGTGAAAACAATGGAGTACTGCTGCCAGGCCTTTCGACTCTTCGGCCTTTGCCAGGCAGAGAGTCGAAAAGGCCTTGCAGCATTACTCCACTGTGTCACTTTCCTTCATGGTTTTTCTATATATATATATATATATATATATATATATATATATATTATATATATATATATAGTAGAAAAACCATGAAGGAAAGTGACACAGTGGAGTAATGCTGCAAGGCCTTTTTTCGACTCTCTGCCTGGCAAAGGCCGAAGAGTCGAAAGGCCTGGCAGCAGTACTCCATGTTTCACTGTCCGTCGTGGCTTTTGTCTTCATATATACAATTCATCACGTTCCAAATTTTCGTGGTTTCAGTTATATGTATGTATGGTATCTATATATATATATATAATATAATAACTATAATATATAATTAATTATATACAATTATATATAATATATTATATATACATATATATACCATTAATATAATATATTATATATAATATATAATAATATATATATATATTATATATATATATATATATATATATATAAAAGCACCTACTATACAATAATAAATAAATATGAATAATTATCACATCACAGTGATTCACATAAATTATTCGAGCTACAAATGTCCTTTTTTTAACATCTAATTCGCTCTACCTTGGAATTGATATATTTTCACAATATGTAAACCGAAGGGGAATTATTTTTAGTTGATAATAATTTCGTCCTCTCCATGGGATCGAACCACCGCCAGTAGCGGACAGTAGAAGAATCATGGACTTCAGTGGACGTTTTTTTTTTTTTTTTTTTTTATTCGATTCGGCTAACAAAGTCCTGATATCTCCTCTGTCCGCTGGGCTGTGGTTCGAACCCGCGAGAGGACAAAATTATTATCGACTAAAACAAAATTCCCCTCGGTTTACATATATGAAAGTATATTAATTCCGAGGTAGAGCAAATTAGATATTAAAAGTCATATGTGGCTCGAATGATATATATATATATATATATCTATATATATATATATATATATATTATTATATCTATATATATATTATATATATAATATATTTAAACCGCTTTCATGACTAATATTATAATCCATGAGAATGATGGATAATATACTCATTGTATTATTCCAATTTCATCAAATGAAGAAAATCATTAGATTCTCTGAATATGGTCAGTCTTGACCACTGGTGTTGAAACTCTTCCAGAGCCTTTGATTTAAAGCAGTTTGACGAGGTAATTAGTGAATAAGTCCCTGGAACGAAAGGGCTTTTATTGCATGCAAAACCATTGTGGTTGAACAGATATCTATTGCAGTGCATGAATCGGGTTTTGCAGATACTCTTTCAAACGAGGTGAAGTTTCGTCTCTTGGAATAATATGATTTGGAGGCTCATGGCAGAACCGTTAATGGCAGCCATTAGCGATACTTTTTTTTTGCTGCTATCCTTCTGTCTAATTCAGTGCTAAATTAAAATCTAGGTAATCTATATCACTTACAGATCTGGAATGACAGGGATGAACAGATTATTCGGTGAACTTCACTGAACTGGATTTCGTTTCGTTTTTATGGTCTCAATTTTTTCTTATAATTATTGGACTCATTCTCAACTCTGTTAGTTTATTTTCTTTGTCAGTTTATTGGATAGTTTATTGGATAAAGTCGCATTATTGATGTCCAATAGTTTTATTCTTTTTTGTGAATATTGTCATTGTTGTCGCTTGGTATTTATATATATATACTACATACATACATACATATACAACATCATACATACATACATACTACATAGCATACATACTTATACATACATATATACTATACATACATACATACATACTACATATATATATAGATATATTATATAAATCTATATATATATATATTATATATATATATATTCTTCGGTTTATTTGGAAGATTCCTACCATGCAGAGAACTTTCAAGTGAAGAACTTGTTTGGAACCTCAGATAGGAGATGGCTTTGAAGTTCCATACAAGTCCTCGACTTGTATGATACTTGTGAATGAGGCTCTTTTTTCTTAATGATGTTGTCATTAGGTAGACCACAAAAAAGCTGTTCTTATAGATTTCCATACCGGTGTTGCGTGGGCGAGTGGGTTACGTTCTCGCCTACCGATCGGTAGTCGCGAGCTCGAGCCCAGCTCTGCCAACGTGGAATCAGAGGATTGTACTTCTGGGGATTAGAAATTCATTTCTCGATGTAATGTGGTTCGAATCCCACAATAAGCTGTAGGTCCCATTGCTAAGTAACCAATTGGTTCCTAGCCACGTGAAAATATCTAATCCTTCGGGGCCAACCCTAGGAGAGCTGTTAATCAGCTCAGTGATGGTCTGGTTAAACTAAGATATACTAAACTGAAAGTTGCATTTCTGCCGAATCTTTGTCCACCTTCAGTGCAAGAAGGCCACTGCCAGTTTTAACAGCTACTCTGCGAAATCTCCCGATCTAATCAAAGGATTTGGACACCAAAGGATTAATCGAGCTAGGGGGATTACAAGAGCTCAGCTCTGTTTGGATAAGAATTGATGAAGTTTCCGCACGGGAGAAGTATAAAGGAAACGCGAAAATAACTGGCAGCAAAACTCACCTTGAACATCAAAGTTCAAGCCATCAAACGCTTTCCGTTTGACCTGTTGAAGAAGAATTATTTGCCCAAAAGCATTGATTTTACTGTTGATAATTAAGAGTAACTCTAATTTGCATGCAAAACGGTTTTGGCAAAGGATTATATTTCATGATATTATGATATTAAATAGAATGCATGGCAATACCATTGACATGTTTAGAAGGAGAATTGATTTGTATAATGGAAAATGTTGCAGACATTCTTCAGGGGACATTTGAAGGTCGGGGAATTTTTTTAACTATATAAGTAGTATGAGAATTGACTTGATTGTTTTAAAAAGACAGTGGTTGAAATTCACTCGGTCAAATGAAAACGCAATGGATTCAAAATATGCGAAATTTAGCCACAACGTACGACTCTTTCTTATAAAATTCATTAAGAAATTTTTCAAAGATCTTATTTCCTTTGGCTGTAGTCAGTAAAATCAGTGTAGAGTGATCGCTTTGATGTCAAACTCAAGAATATTTTAAGGGGGCTGTATCGCTATGTGCCGTTGAAAGGGGCAAAATGATAATACTTGAGAGAGAGAGAGAGAGAGAGAGAGAGAGAGAGAGAGAGAGAGAGAGAGAGAGAGAGAGAGAGAGAGAGATTAATTTGATGCACAGAAATAGTGAAGAAAATTCTGACTCTAGTCATAGTTATGATATTGGTAAAAAAACATTCTCTAGTAAAGAGAGAGAGAGAGAGAGAGAGAGAGAGAGAGAGAGAGAGAGAGAGAGAGAGATCAATTTGATGCACAGAAATAGTGAAGAAAATCTGACTAATCAGAGTCGTGATTTTAATAATAATAATAAAAGACATTCTCTAACACACACACACACACACACACACACACACACAGAGAGAGAGAGAGAGAGAGAGAGAGAGAGAGAGAGAGAGAGAGAGAGAGAGAGAGCAATTTGTTGCAAGGAAATGGTAATAAAATAATGAAATCTGACTCAAGTGCGAGTCGTAAATGTAATGAAAAAGCCTTTCTCAAAGAGCAGCCATTTCGAACGCCATTTGCGACTGTTCGTTTTCATTAAACCTAATTCATACAGTTTGCATCGGAAGTAATAATGTCCCTTTCTAAAACTGATTCCAGTCTCTCACATCTGCGTCAATTGAAAGCTTCATATACGTCTCTCGATATCATCGAGTGGATCGGCTCATCTGAGCTGGTCCGCTCGTATAGCGGTCAGTGTCGTGGCAGGCCACTCAGATGTCGCGGGTTCGCTTCTCTCCCAAGCCGATGAAAAGTTTGAATTCCAAGTCAGGGGCCTCTTTGGCGGGGCTGTTCCATGGGAATAGGTTTCATCTACTGGAATAATAATGATAATAATAATTTCCCTTCGGTTTTTTTTTTCTTTACACTTTCCCTGTAAGGGTTTAGTGCTTGTCCAGGCAGCACTGAACATACAAGGATTTCAAGGCGCCTTTGTGCAAAGACCCATGCTGGCATAAGGCCAGCTGTGATCGTAAAAACCAACTTCCAACACGCACTATAGTAGATTCACATCAACCGTGCATCTGATGTCTAGGCCAGTCCCTTACGACGCTCATGATTGGCTGTTGATAAGCCAATCACAGGGCTGGAAACTCACAGCCTCTCTCTAGTGTTCACATAGGCAGAATGTATATATATGTTCCACGTCTCCTGAGGGATACGTCTTTTAAAAGTATCCCTCAGGAGAGTTGGAACAATCCTACCTATGTGAACTCTCGAGAGAGACAGAGTTTCTAGCCCTGTGATTTGCTTATCAATAGCCAATCAGGAGCGTCGGCTGATGTGAATCTACTATCGTAAGTGTGTTGCTGACTATCGTCAGGAGAGTAATCAAAGAATGAGTTTCGTTGTAAAATGTGCAAATGTTATAATTTATGAGCATTTAGTTTATCGTAACCTAATAGTTGATGATTCTACAGTTAAATAGCCTTTATAAAAAAACGTGCTTGTCACAATTCAGCTAATATTAGGCTTCTTTTTAATTAGATGTGGAGATTTATCTTTTTTTTTTTAAAGGACTGCACTGTTGTCGTGTTGTTACTAATCTGTAGGCTAATAGGAACACCCGCCAGCCCCTACCCCCCGCCTCTCTCTCTCTCTCTCTCTCTCTCTCTCTCTCTCTCTCTCTCTCTCTCTCGTGAATTATGGTTCTCTGTCTAATTCACTCCATTTTTTAAATTTTCAGCTTCATTAACAAAGTTTAGTATTTTCTAGAATAACAAGTCTTACATTCCAAACTCACAATGGATTTAATACAATTCAAAATTTCCCTGAAGCCGTTTAGAAAGATAAACAAAGATTATATTGCAGTAAAAATTAATTATGAAAATAATCTTTTAATGTCTTGAGTAATCTTACACACAACTATTCTTCACTGAACTTTTGATCTACCTGTAGTTTTTTGTCAAGTGGCAGCTAATCTCCGAAAGTTCTCTGTACCAGAGTTCTTATGTTTATTTTCTCATCACTACCCAACCAAGTGGGTGAAAAAATAGGCAAAAAGTCGATTTCATAATTTCCAAGATTATTCTTAATACGACAGACTGACAATATCATGGCCAAAACCACTACTGTAAGTTAACAGAAGTTACAGAAGGCTACTTTCTGTTTTTATAATTAGGATACCCGATGTAAACCAACAATGTTACGATGAAATTCACGATTTGCCTCGAGTCAATTTCCTCCAGTTACTATTTCA
>NC_087215.1:66479848-66487348 GCF_015104395.2 Macrobrachium nipponense | reverse complement strand
CCTGGTGGGCCTCCCGTGGCCCCCTGGTGGGCCTCCCATGGCCCCCCCTGGGGTGGGGCCTCCCTTGCCCCCCCTGGTGGGGCTTCCTATGCCCCCCCTGGTGGGGCTTCTCATTCCCCCCCCTGTTGGGGTTTTCCCATGTTGCAGAGAGGACTGGTCAAGCAGGACCCTGTTGGTTCAAGGGTTCAAGCCAGGTCTCAATATGTTGACGACTTCTCTCTGTCAGGGACATTGCCTGACATTGAAGCCCTCACCTGATCTTGACATTACAGTGCACCGAGGAGATGACGGTGAGGAGATGGAGGCCCTCTTTATTCGTCAGAAGAGGGCCCTTTCTCCCTCTTCGCCTCATTCACGGTCACTCAGCAATCATAGAAAAAACAAAAGTAAAACTGAATGGGCAAGTGAAAGCCCATCTTCTAAAAGATCGTAACACCTAGATCTAGGTCAAATAGTACTGGTAAAACTGATAAGATCTCTCTCACCAGACACAGATTCCTAAATTAGTAGGGAATTTTAAGATCCCTTCCTCTTAATAATGGCTCTCATGCAGTTGGAACATCCGTGGCTTTATACCAAATAGAGAGCAAGTTCGGGCGGTTCTGCTAAGGGATCATGATCTATCTGCAATGTGTCTTCAGGAGACAAAGTTGGGAGAGCACACTCCCAACTTGGGGTTGTAATTATTCATTCCATAGGTCCCCTCCACCCTGTAGGTGTACGTGCTCAGGGAGGCACAGGCATCATAGTCCGCAAGTCTGTAATCATAGGGTTGTTCAATTGAACACTGTGTTGCAGGCTTGTGCAGTTCAAATTTTCAATTATAAATGGATCACTATTTGTTCTTTATACCTGGATCCATCATTAGAAAGTAGATTGCAGGATGCGCAGGGTAATCCTCGTCAGCTAGAATTAAACGATCTACAGACATTGATAGACCAGCTTCCTAAACCCTTCATTTTGATGGGGGATTTTAATGCCAAGTACACCCTCTGGGGAGAGCTAAACTGCGACCGATGGGGTTTAATAATAGAACAGCTGCTTGACTTAAATGACATCACTTTAATGAATGATGGTTCCCCTACAAGACATGATGTTTTTCATAATACTGACTCAGCCATTGACTAACTATCTGCTCTTCGTCTTTGAGGTTAGATTACCAGTGGGTAGTAGACCAGAATGATCATGGCAGTGATCATTGGCCCATTCACTAAAAGTTTATGAAAAATATTCCATCTTCCATTTTGGTTGACCAAAAATGGAAGGTAGGGGAGGCTGACTGGGGATTATTCAAAAAATCTACTGAAGTTGATCAAGATATAAAAGATTTTCAGAGCCCAACATCCGCTTATGAGTATTTAATCAGTATATTGCTGTGTGGTGCCATGCTGTCTATTCCTCGAACTTCTGGTAAACCTCGTCGTCCTCTAGTACCTTGGTGGAGTGATGCATGCGCCTTGAGCTGAAAGATAACAAGAACTTGCTACAAGAGATATCGTAGATATCCTTGCTTGGTAAATAAAATTATCTATAAAAGAGCTCTTGCTAAGCAAAAGATTTTCAGAGCCCAACATCCGCTTATGAGTATTTAATCAGTATATTGCTGTGTGGTGCCATGCTGTCTATTCCTCGAACTTCTGGTAAACCTTGTCGTCCTCTAGTACCTTGGTGAAGTGATGCATGCGCCTTGAGCCGAAAGATAACAAGAACTTGCTACAAAGAGATATCGTAGATATCCTTGCTTGGTAATAAAATTATCTATAAAAGAGCTCTTTGCTAAGCAAAAGAAACATTTAACGCAGGCAAAGAGGGAATCGTTTATCAGATATATAAGTGAAATAATATATGATTCCCCCATGTCGTTTGTCTGGAACAGAATCCGAAAGCTGCAAGGGAAATTTTCTCCACTCCCTTGCCTATATTGAAAATTGATGGCTTCCTCATATCTGATTCTGGAGAAGTTGCAGAAACCTTTGGTAGGCATTTCTCTAATATGTCTAGTGCCCTACATTACTCTCCTGCATTCAGGAATATTAGGGACGGTACCAAGGTTGTTCCTGCTGTTAGTTTAAATTCAGAGTCGTATAATCTTCCTTTCACCATGAAAGAATTAGATCATGCAATCTCGTTATCTTCCCCAACATCTCCTGGGGAGATGATATACTGTACTCAATGATTTTTTTAATTTGCCTAGAAGTACAAAAACAATTTCTTTTAGACATTTTAAACTGTTTTTGGCTTTCAGGAACTTCACCAGAGTCTTGGAAGATATCGATTATTGTACCTGTTTTAAAACCTTTTAAAGATTCCTTCTTTCCTAAGAACTATAGGCCAATTACTCTAACTAGTTGTGTTAGCAAGATTTATGAGAGGATGGTCAATGCTCGACTTGTATGGTATTTGGATTCAAAGAATCTTTTATCTAATCGGCAGTTTTGGCTTTAGGAAAAATAGAAGTACTTCTGACCCTTTGATGTTCCTTACTCGGGAGATACAGAATGCTTTTGCTGTGCAAAAACCAGACTGTTGCAGTGTTCTTTGACCTAGAAAAAAGCCTACGACACTACCTGGCGAGGGGGTATCCTTTTGCAACTTGTTGAGTGGGGTATAGTGGGTAATTTGTTCTATTGTCTTAAAGATTTTTTGTCAGAACGTTACCTGAAAGTAAGAGTGGGCTCTTACATTTCTTCTGCTTACCCTCAAGAAGAAGGGTTACCTCAGGGAAGCGTCCTTAGTCCAACACTCTTTATGTAGCTGTCAACGGCCTACTAGAACAAGTTCCTGTCGGGGTGCATGGCCTGGCCTTTGCTGATGATTATGCAATAATCTGTAGCAAGTCTACAGCTGTCAAAGCTTGTCAAAAGATCCAGACTGCTATTAAGGCTTCAACATTATGGGCCAGAAAAAACCAAAGTTATACGATTTTGCCGTTTAAGAAGAGTGGAAGAGATCCCTACGCTGTTTTTAAATGATTCGATTTTACCTTATGAAGATAGCATTAAGTATCTAGGTGTTACATTTGATAAGAAATTAACTTTTACTCAACATGTTAATGAAGTTGTATGTAACGTGAAGCTTCGTCTTAATATTCTTAAAGTTGTATCTAATTTTAATTTTGGGGCAGATCGAATTACCCTTTTGAGTTTGAGAATGTACCAGGTGTTATGCCTAAGCAAAAATTGATTATGGTTGTCAAGTTTATGGTTGTGCATGCAAGACAACACTGCAGAAATTAGATGTTGTCCATAATTTGGCTTTACGTATTTGTACGGGAGCCTATAGAACTTCTCCAGTAGAAAGCCTATATGTTGAGTCAGGTTTTCCCCCACTATTTATCCATAGGAAGGAATTAGGCTTGAGAGCCATATCAAGAATACTTACGTCAAAGCTAAACCCTAACTATAAGTACGTTAGAGAACCAACTGACAGAGCCCCAAATAGACCGAGACTGCCAAAGCCGCTTGAGGTCCGACTAGCAAGCTCTGCCAGGGAGGTGGGATTACTTCCCCCTGCAGTAGCTGAAATTTCGCCCTCAAAGTTTCCTCCTTGGAATAGACCATGCCTAGAAATCTGCCCAATTAGGGACAGCAGGAGCAACAGTTCTGGTGATCAGTTGAGGGCAAGTTTCTTGGACCATGCTTCCGAGCATGGTGATTCTCATCATATATATACTGATGGCACGAAGGGTTCTGATGGTGTTGGTTGCTCTGTAGTGACTAGTGGTGATATCATTAAAAAGAAGCTTCCTTCTAATTCTTCTGTTTTTACAGCTGAACTGCTGGCAGTTTTGACTGCTCTTAAATATATTTTTTATAGCTCTTGTACTAACAAGGGTTTTACCATTTTTACCGACTCTTTGAGTGTTTTATCTTCTCTAAAAAGCCTAGTCTCTTGCCACCCTTTAGTGCAAGAAGTACAAGATTGGTTTTATCTTTTAATTAATAGAAGAGGATTTTCTGTTAGGTTTTGTTGGGCTCCGTCCCATGTTGGAATTGTTGGGAATGAGCGAGCTGACGCTGCTGCTAAGGCTGCAACTAGGCCTAGGCACATTTCCAACATGGGCGTCCCTGTATCCGATTTTAAAAGTACCATTCGATTTTATTGTAGAGACCAGTGGCAGGCCCACTGGTCTACTTTAGATAATAATCTTAAATTGAAATCGATTAGGCCTTCTGTTCATCCTTGGCCTCATAGCCGGATGGATAGAAGGTTTGAGATAGTCTATTAGCTAGATTACGTATTGGCCACACTAAATATACTCACGGGTATCTAATGATGAGTGGAGCGGATAGGCAGGTTCCTCGCTGTTCCACTTGTCATGTGGATTTGACTGTAGTACATATTTTGGTGGAGTGCCCTCATTTTGAAAACAAACGTAGAGCTTCTTTGCTGGCAAATAAGTCTCTTGGCGATATTTTAGGTGAAGGTGCTCAGGCAAAGCAAATTATGACATTTTAAAAAAATATTGGTCTTTTTTATGAATTGTAATTTTCTCTTAATTGTTTTAGGTTTCTTGTTTGGTTTATATGAATGAATGATTTGTATGTTAGATCGGTGTGTGTATGTTTGTTTGTACGACAGTGATTTTCTTCTTAAAGATATATATGCCGCTGAATGGCCCCTCGGCTCCGGCGCTTGGCTATGGTGCCAAAAATTTTATAATCTAATCTAATCTTTATCACACTTTTTGCAAGGAATTTCATATATTCAGCCTGGAAGATCTTTAATAGAATTTTTTATTACTAAACTCTTGACATTAATATTACTAAAAACAATATTTATGTTAAAAAGCTTTAAAATTCTAGGAATATCTAAAAACTATTCATCATAGGGTAATTTTAGAATGTTATGCTTACTAAATGCAAGTTTGTCATTAGTTGAATAGAATGTTTTTCTAGCTCTTTTCCATGCCACATCTACAAAAGTCCTTGGGTATTTAAGTTTCAATGCAATATCATAAATAGTTTTGATTTCAGCATCAATAAACTGCTACAGACACTTAAACCCCTTAGGAACATCCCAGAAAAAACAGAATTTAACCTTTTGATGGTGATCGGAGTATTAATGAACAAAAGAGGCAATGTTAGTAGATTTTCGAAAGACTGAAAAGGTGAAATTTCTATAATTTCTATGGACAGTTACATCAAGAAAATTCAAATTACAATTTCTTTCTTCCTTTACGGTAAATTTTATGGAAGGGACTAAATTATTGAGATTATTAAGGAATTCCTGGAGAAGTTCAAAGAAGATAATCATCCACATATCTAAACCAAATAACTTTTTAGGGTAAAATTCTTGGGGTAGAGTTTTTGTCTCAAAAAATTGTCCATGTAAATATTGCTAAGGACTGGAGATAAGGGATTTACCCATAGCCATGCCAAACTTTTGTACAATACATAATCTTATGAGACTAATGAGGTTTGCTACACTTAAGGGAATGTCATGACGTTCTAATTCATCCTCCAAATATTCAAGTAAGTCATCTACAGGCACTTTTGTAAATAAAGAGACAGCATCAAAACTAACCATATTAAAATCAAAATTCAAATTTAAACTATTCAATTTGTTTATAAAATCAACATTGTTTTTAACATTCGTGTTAGAAATGTTTCCTACCAAAGATCTTCCAGGCTGCATATGAATTCCTTGCAAAAAGTGTGATAAAGTCTATTACGGACAGACCGGTAAATCTCTTTCACAATGCCTCAAACAACATCAATTTTCTGTGAGAACTGGGCAAATATCGAATGCATTATTTGTACATATGAGATATTTAGACCATCCTATTAACTGAGTCAAGCAAGAGCCTTAATCACATGTAATGACACAGTTAAAAAGGAATATCATTGAATCTGTTTCATCAGGTCAAATAATAGAAATGTTCTAAATTTAAGTCTTGGTTTATTTAAACTTCATGCTTTCATAATACTGTAAAGATACTTTGTAATTTCGGTTAGGTCAAATCTGTTTAGGTTTGTGACCGTGTGATATCCGATAATCCTGGATTATCTCTTTAATTTTTTACCCTTTTTGACAATTAACCATCTGTTATTCTTGATCTTGTGTACCTGAGACCTTTCTCTCCAATTGTATTTCATTAGCTCCTTGACAATCAATGTCTTAGTAAAGACGAAAGCGCTTAGATTTCTGACTATCATTTTCCTGTGGGATTCGCTTATACATATATATATAAATATATATTAGAGTATAGTATATATATATATATATATATATATATATATATATTATATATATATGCACATTTATATATATATGTATATATATCACACATTTATATATATATGTATATATGTATATATATATATATATATATATATATATATATATATATATATATATATAAATCATCCACACACACACACACACACACATATATATATATAGATATATATATGTGTGATACACTTAAATATATACATACATATCGTATATATTGTATATATATAGATATATATATATGTATATATATGTATATATATACTATATATATATATATATATATATATATATATATATATTTATATATATATGCACATTTATATATATGTATATATACACACATTTATATATATATATATATATATATAGATATATATATATAGTATATATATATTATATATAATCATATTATATTTATAATCTACACACACACACACACACACATATATATATATATATATGATGTGGTATACACATTAAATATACATACTATCTAATATATATATCTACTTATATATATATATATATATATATATATATATATATATTATATGTATATATATAAGATATATATATGTATATATATGTATATATATACATATATATATATAATATATATCATATATATATATATATATATATATGCACATTTATATATATATATATATATACACACATTATATATATATATATGTATATATATATATATATATATATATATATATATATATATATATATATATATATATATATATATATATATATATAAATCATACACACACACACACACACACACACACACATATATATATATATATATGTATGTGTGTACACATTAAATATATACATACATATCTATATACCCTCTTAAGCCGGAGCCCTAAAAATCAAAACGTCTCCCGTATGCCGGGCCTGGTTTGGAGTGAGCGCGGAAGTGGAAAAAATAATTTTTTCAAAAAATTACAGCGCGCGTACTTTTGAAGATTAAGAGTTCATTTTTGGCTCCTTTTTTTTGTCATTGCCTGAAGTTTAGAATGCAACCATCAGAAATGAAAAATAATATCATTATCATTATGAAAATAATGCGATATATGGTAGCGAAAAAAAAAAATTCATACATAATTGTATTCAAATCACGCTGTGCAGAACGGTCAAAGCTAACCAGTTACTTTTTTTTGCGTTGTATTGTACACTAAATTGCGATCATTTTGATATATAATACATTGTAAAACAATAAAAGTAACACCGGAAAAATATTAT
>NC_087215.1:66439848-66474848 GCF_015104395.2 Macrobrachium nipponense | reverse complement strand
GCCATTCGGCCTTACAGTTCATATTGAGAGTGTATGTGTGTGGGGAAGTGGATGTAACTTTTTTTGGCCTGCCCATACCCACACTAGCGGGCATGCCCGTCGGGCACTTCTGAAGAAGTGTTACAAAACATTCGCATAGGTGGGTATGGTGGGACGCTATATTTTATTAGCAGTGATTTTTCTGTATTGTTAAACTCGCACATTGTTTATTCTTATACATTTCCGTTCTAAGAAATAAATCGCAAATATCCTGTCCTATCTTAAACTCGACGCGACGCACCTTTTCCAGACCTTTTTTAGGCTTTCCTGCCCCGCCCCCTTTCCAACAACAACAGCAATATCAACAACAAAGTAGTCTTTAGACTTACTCGCCTTTTAAGCGAAAATTCCCATTCCAGTAAAATAAGCATGAACCTCCAAATTCCCATTCCGTTATGATTTACCGAACCTCCATTTTCGTCAAAGAATAAGTAAGACTTCCATTCATTTTTTTTGATAAGAAGACTAAGAATAACGAAGCCTGAAAAGTCCTTTATTTTTGAGTATTTTCTCATAGTATGACGAAGATCTGAGGAAAAATGATTTCCTCGCATAATTCGGTTCCTTACCTTACAGACCTTACAGACCTTACAGTTCGTTCGGGTTCGGGTTGCCCCAGGTCCCTCAGTGTGAGCCCTCTAATGTCTACCAGAGAGTTGCTAGTACATCTTCCGGTATATTTTGCATCTTCCAATCTTGGATGGTCTGGGATGCAGTTTAGTATTTGTCGAGCTTATTCTTAAACACATCTACGCTCACTCCTGATATATTCCTCAGATGAGCTGGCAACGCATTGAATAGACGCTGCATTATCGATGCTGGTGCGTAGTGGATTAATGTCCTGTGTGCTTTCCTTATTTTTCCTGGTATTGTTTTGGGCACTATTAATCTACCTCTGCTTGCTCTTTCTGATATTTTTAGTTCCATGATATTTTCTGTTATTCCTTCTATCTGTTTCCATGCCTGAATTATCATGTAGCGTTCTCTTCTCTTTCTAGACTATATAATTTTAATTATTGTAGTCTTTCCCATTAGTTCAAGGTCCTTAACTTCTTCTATTCTAGCTGTAAAGGACCTTTGTACACTCTCTATTTGTGCAATATCCTTTTGATAGTGTGGGTACCATATCATATTGCAATATTCAAGTGGACTACGAACATATGTTTTATAAAGCATAATCATGTGTTCAGCTTTTCTTGTTTTGAAGTGCCGTAACAACATTCCACATTTTTTGCTTTACATTTTGCCAAAAGAATTGCTATTTGATCATTGCATAACATGTTCCTATTCATCATCACACCAAGGTCTTTAACTGCTTCCTTATTTGTGATTGTCTCATTATTAGGTCCCCTATATGCATATAGCTTTCCTTCTCTGTCTCTATAATTTATTGATTCAAATTTATCAGAGTTAAATACCATCCTATTTTCCTCTGCCCAATCATATACTTTGTTAAGGTCTCTTTGTAGAGCGTTTTCTATCTTCATCACAAGTAATTTCTCTACTTATTCTTGTGTCATCAGCGAACTACTCACTACCGAATCCTTACATTACTGTCTATGTCTTTCAATCATAATAACAAACAGTATTGCAGCTAACACCGTACCTTGTGGCACACCGGATATTACCTTGGTTTCATCCGATTTCTCATCGTTTGCAATAACTATCTGTTTTCTGTTGTGTAAAAATTCTTTTAACTATCTTCCTATTTTATCTACGATATTGTGTTTTCTAATTTTCTTTGCTAATATATTATGGTCTACTTTGTCAAAAGCTTTTGCAAAGTCTAGATAACCACATCTGTTTCATTTCCGCTTTTCATATTTTTTAATATGTTCTCACGGTGGACTAACAGTTGGGTTTGTGTACTTTTTCCGGGTACGAAACCGTGTTGTCCTATATTAAACAAATTATTTTTTATTAAATGTTTCATAATATTTTTCTTCATTACCCACCCTTTCATACACTTTCATAATATGTGATGTTTAGACTCACAGGCCTATAATTTACTTGCCTCAGTCTTGATCCACTTTTGAAAGTAGGGGTGATATATGCTAATTTGTGCTCATCATAAATCTTGCCTGTATCTACACTTTGTCTTAATAATATTGCAAGTGGCTTTGCGATAGAATGAACTACTTTCTTTAACAAAATAGCAGGGATTCCATCAGGCCCTGCAGCATGCTCCATTTTTAATTTCATTAATTGCCTGCACAATATCAGCTTCATTAATTTCTATGTCAGCTAGATATTCACTATTTTCGTCCCTTACTCTATATCATTATCTTCATTATCTATTCTAGGGGTGAATTCTCTCTTATATCGTTCTGCCAGTATGTTGCAAATTTAAATTTTCCTTTTTTTCATTCGTTAATCTCCCTTCAATTCTCAGAGGGCCTATTTCTATTCTTCTTTTATTCATCTTCTTCGCATATGAGTAATATATTTGGGGTTTTGCTTGATATTTAATAGGGTTTTTTCTTCCAATTCCAGTTTTTCATTTTCTTTTGATTGTATAATCTTTTGTTCTGCATTTTCTATCTTACTTTTTAGTTCTATAACTTTCCATGCATTTTTTTCTTTTGCAGACCTTTTTTCCCACTTTCTGATTTTCTGGAACAAGATCCTTCTGTCTCTTGGTATGCATGAATGATGTTTACTTTTCTTCTTCGGTATATATTTATCCACTATTTTCTCTAATATTTTATATAATATCTCCGTATTTACCCTTATGTCATCGCTTACGAAAATGTTATCCCCAATCTTTGTTTAATTCTTCATTTATTCTGACCATTTTATATTTTTACTGTAGAATATTATATTTTCCATATCCTTCCCACTTTTTCATTTCTTGCTTATCTCTGTTTTTCACTTGCTTTGGAATGAACTGTTAATTCTATGACATTATGGTCTGAAATACTCGCATTATAAAAAACTATTATTTCTTTAACATAATTCACCTCGTTCACAAATACTAGGTCTAAAGTATTTTCCTTTCTTGTTGGCAGGTGATTTATTTGTTGAATGTTGTATTCTAGTAGCATATCTAATAGCTTTTCGAAATTGCCTCTTATCTTCTGCACTACTATTACTCTCTTTTTATATGTATAAGTACATCCACAATCTCCTATTCGTTCTTTCCATTCTACGAAAGGAAAGTTGAAGTCACCGATAGGAGAATAGTCTAGTCCTTGTGATTTCTACATATATCATCCATTTTTCAATTATTAAATTCACTCTTTAGTATTAGGAGGTCTATATATTACTATGTTCATTAATTTTTCAGATTCAAATTCTACCGCTATTAGTTCACATTCTGAGTTACTATATTTCTCATAGCTTTTCCTTGTTGTGTCTTTCCCATATATTGCGGTTCCCCCTTGATTCCTATTTTTTCTATCTGATCTATAAGTTTGGAACCCTTTTATTTGATCATCATTCCCAGTCTCTTGGGAATACCAGGTTTCACTTATATTCATTATATCTATTTTCTTTTCAATTTGGGTTAGTTCTTCTAAGTACTCTATTTTTCTTTTTGAGTTACTCGTAACTAAACCCTGCGCATTCATCACTATGATGGTTTGCGTGTTTTCTCTTCATTTAATATTGGTAGTAATAAGGATTTTCCCATGTCTCCTGTTCCTGGATGTTGTTCTTTTTTTCATTTCCAGAAATTCTGACATTAAAAAATCCAACTTTTCCATAATATTTGATCTTCCTTCATCATCATTATTCATTTTGTGTCTGAATCTGCAATTTTCTCCTTTCGTTTCTGCAATATCCTCTTGCATAATAAATACAGTTATTATCCCTTGAGTAGAATTTTGGAGCTGATGCATTGAAATTTTTTTGCTGACCATCTCTGCATATCTCATTGGTGGTTTGCTTTTCTCTTTTACCTGATATTCTTGATTTCTCTCTTTATTTGTTTTCTTTCTTATTTTGGATTTGTTTTATTACTTGGTTGGTTATTTATTTGATTATGATTCATGGGCTACAGGGTGCATATATTTGCATTTTTTGTCGAACTTACATCCTTTTCCTTCTTTTAGGTTTTTGCATATTTTTGGATGCAGATCTCTGCAATCATCCCCATATCCATCTAGGTATGCACATTTACCATATTTTCATAGTTGTGACATACCTTAGGATGTTTTGTAGTAACATCTTTCTCCAAATCTGCAATTCCCTCTTTTCAAAAGGTTGCAGATTTTTGTCTTTCTTGTCTATTTTTTCCTCTTTCCCGGTCATTGTGTAGATCTGGGTAGAGCCTCTCGGGATTTGCTTTTCTGTTGCCATATCGTAATTTATTTCTTTCTTCGTAGTATGCTGCTTTATTGCCTCATATGTAGTATCAATGAGTATCTCTGCATCCATACTTTTATCTTGTTCTTTGTTTTCCTTATTTTTTTCTGTCATTTCATTTTTGTTTACTTCTCTTCCGTTTTCCTCCTCTTCTTCTTCTTCTTCTTCTTCCTCTTCCTCTTCTTCTTCATCCTCAACTATTTGTACATTCAATCTTGATTTAATAACATTGTCTATCCATGATAGACATGTTTGAACAAAAATTCTTGTATCTTTTCTCATATCTTGTATTACCTCAGCACACTGTGGATGGGTCGGAATGTTGCATGCAGCACATTTTTCTGATTAGGTTTTGTGGATTGACTATGCTATACCAAACTTACACAGTTTGCATGCTTTTGGCATTCTTTTTCCTATGCGTCAATTAGGATATTCACAGATTCACCTTATTCATTTTCTTTGTCGGAATATGTTGGTTTATGTATATTTTCTTTATGAGTCTCTTGACCACTTGGATTTTATTTGGAACTACTTCAATTATTTTCAAGATGTTTCATTAGATTTTTTCCAGTTTGAAGGATTATATCCTTCTAATATATCTATGAATGCTTTTGTATCTTTTTGGTTAGGACTGTTGCTGACTTTCATAGATGAGAAATGCCAGTTCCCTTCCTGCTACCTCATCGTATTGCGAATCTGCTAAACACGCTAAATTACGCCATCTCTTCCCGCAGTTGGAACTTACTGCCATCTTGTTCTGATTTACAGTATTACACTTGATAAACTAACTTAGAAGACGCTTTATCCTACTATTTTCACACTAATCTTATCACCGATAGTTCACGAACACTTCTAGATTCATTTCTTCAGTCGTATGTTAAACTTGTGATATCTGTTGATTAATCTGATTTCAGCGGGAACGTCTCATCAAGCAAGATGGCTACTACGAGAGAGCCTGCGGCTCCCAGAGAGAGAGAGAGAGAGAGAGAGAGGAGAGAGAGAGAATTGACGTCACTGTCGTTGTGTAATGCTTACACTAGCTAGGAAGTCTGCTCGGAGTATTAAAACGAAGCAGTAATGGTCTATGTCGAGGAAATGCCAATTAGGTCTCACGACAGACTAGTAAGTGGTAAAAATGAAAGAAAGAAATATATATATATATATATATATATATATATATATATATATATATATATATATATATATATATATATATAAATATATATATGCCTTTTCTCTATTGTTTGTGTCCTCGTAAGGTATGGCCATTCCAATAGCAATTACTTACGAGAGAGGGTTATTATTATTATTGTTATTAGGAAGAGGGGGGAGCCTTCTCTGAGGGCAGTAGCATCGAATATCAAGCTGTTTCAACGGCATTTATTATTTAAATAAAGAATCTTCTCAGTTCTTCGCCTTCTCAATTCTTCTTATCTTTTTTCTCAACAGCACGGGGCACCAGCTACATGCTGTTGAGAAAAGATAATAAGAAGAACTGAGAAGATTCTATATTAATTAAATGCCGTTGAATCAGCTATATTATTATTATTATTATTATTATTATTATTTTTTTGCTCTATCACAGTCCTCCAATTCGACTGGGTGGTATTTATAGTGTGGGGTTTCCGGGTTCCGGTTTGCATCCTGCCTCCTTAGGAGTCCCATCCCTTTTCATTTTTGTTTACTTCTCTTCCGTTCCTCCTCTTCTTCTTCTTCTTCTTCTTCTTCCTTCTTCTTCTCTTATCTTTTTCTCAACAGCACGGGGCCACCAGCTACATGCTGTTTGAGAAAAAGATAATAAGAAGAACTGAGAAGATTCTATATAAATTAAATGCCGTTGAAACAGCTATATTATTATTATTATTATTTTTTTTTTTTTTTTTTGTTTTTTTTTGGGCTCTATCACAGTTCCTCCAATTCGACTGTGTGTATTTTATAAGTGTGGGGGTTCCGGGTTGCATCCTGCCTCCTTAGGAGTCCATCCCTTTTCATTTTTGTTTACTTCTCTTCCGTTTTCCTCCTCTTCTTCTTCTTCTTCTTCTTCTTCTTCTTCCTCTTCCTCTTCTTCTTCATCCTCACTATTTGTACATTCAATCTTGATTTAATAACATTGTCTATCCATGATAGACATGTTGAACAAAAAACAAATTCTTGTATCTTTTCTCAATATCTTGTATTACCTCAGCACACTGTGGATGGGTCGGAATGTTGCATGCAGCACATTTTCTGATTAGGTTTTTTTGTGGATTGACTATGCTATACCAAACCTTACACAGTTTGCATGCTTTTGGCATTCTTTCCTAATGCGTCAATTAGGATATTCACAAGATTCACCTTATTCATTTTCTTTGTCGGAATATGTTGGTTTATTGTATATTTTCTTTATGAGTCCTCTGACCACTTGGATTTTATTTTGGAACTTCTTCAATTATTTTCAAGATGTTTTCATTAGATTTTTCCAGTTTGAAGGATTATATCCTTGCTAATATATCTATGAATGCTTTTGTATCTTTTGTTAGGACTGTTGCTGATTTCATAGATGATTAAATGCCAGTTCCCTTCCTGCTACCTCATCGTATTGCGAATCTGCTAAACACGCTAAATACGCCATCTCTTCCCGCAGTTGGAACTTACTGCCATCTTGTTCTGATTTACAGTTATTACACTTGATAAACTAACTTAGAAGACGCTTTTATCCTACCTATTTTTCACACTAATCTTATCACCGATAGTTCACGAACACTTCTAGATATTTCTCAAATTCTAGTCCGTATGTTAAACTTGTGATATCTGTTGAATTAATCTGATTTCACGCGGAACGTCTCATCAAGCAAGATGGCTACTACGAGAGAGCCTTGCGGCTCTCAGAGAGAGAGAGAGAGAGAGAGAGAGAGAGAGAGAGAAGAGAGATAGAGAGAGAGATGACGTCACTGTCGTTGTGTAATGCTTACACTAGCTAGGAAGTCTGCTCGGGAGTATTAAAAAACGAAAGCAGTAATGGTCTATGTCGAGGAAATGCCAAATTAGGTCTCACGACAGGACTAGTAAGTGGTAAAATGAAAGAAAGAAATATAGATATATATATATATATATATATATATATATATATATAGTATATATATATATATATATATAAATATATATATGCCTTTTCTCTTATTGTTTGTGTCCTTCGTAAGGTATGGCCATTCCGCCAATAGCAATTACTTACGAGAGAGGGTTATTATTATTATTTGTTATTATTAGGAAGGAGGCCTTCTCTGAGGGTGGCAGTAGCATCGAATATCAAAGCTGTTTCAACGGCATTTAATTTATAAAGAATCTTCCTCAGTTCTTCGCCTTCTCAATTCTTCTTATCTTTTCTCAACAGCACGGGGCACCAGCTACATGCTGTTGAGAAAAAGATAATAAGAAGAACTGGAGAAGATTCTATATAAATTAAATGCCGTTGAAAACAGCTATATTATTATTATTATTGTTTTTTTTTTTGCTCTATCACAGTCCTCCAATTCGACTGGGTGGTATATAGTGTGGGGTTCCGGGTTGCATCCTGCCTCCTTAGGAGTCCATCCTTTTCTTACTATGTGTGCCGTTTCTAGGATCACACTCTTCTGCATGAGTCCTGGAGCTACTTCAGCCTCTAGTTTTACTAGATTCCTTTCAAGGGATCTTGGGATCGTGCCTAGTGCTCCTATGATTATGGGTACGATTTCCACTGGCATATCCCATATTCTTCTTATTTCTATTTTCAGATCTTGATACGTTATCCATTTTTTTCCCTCTCTTTTCTCTTCAACTCTGGTGTCCCATGGTATTGCGACATCATGAGTGATACTTTCTTCTTGACTTTGTCAATCAACGTCCACGTCTGGTCTGTTTGCACGTATCACCCTATCCGTCCTGATACCATAGTCCCAGAGGATCTTGCATGATCGTTTTCTATCACTCCCTCAGGTTGGTGCTCGTACCACTTATTACTGCAAGGTAGCTGATGTTTCTTGCACAGGCTCCGAGTGGAGGGCTTTTGCCACTGAATCATGCCTCTTTTTGTACTGGTTCTGTGCAAGTGCCGGGCATTCGCTTGCTATGTGGTTTATGGTTTCATTTTTCGTATTGCACTTCTACATATGGAGAGTGTTATTTCCGTCCTATCGTTCTTTGAAAATATCTGGTTTCTTAGGGCCTGATCTTGTGCCGCTGTTATCATTCCTTCAGTTTCCTTCATTAGCTCTCCCCTCTCTAGCCATTGCCATGTGTCATCGCTGGCTAGTTACTTTAGTGTTTGTCTCCATGTATTGTCCGTGCATTGGTTTGTTGTGCAGTCGTCTGTTCTGTCTGTCATTGTCCTGTCTCTGTATATTTTTGGGTCTTCGTCTACTTTTTATTAGTCCTTCTTCCCATGCACTCTTTAGCCACTCGTCTTCGCTGGTTTTTCAGATATTGCCCCAGTGGCTCTGTTCTCGATATTGACGCAGTCCTCTATACTTATAGTCCTCTCCCTCCTTCCTTTTGCGTGTTATGTATAGTCTGTCTGTATTTGCTCTTGGGTGTAGTGCTTTGTGTATTGTCATATGTTTCCTGGTTTTTCTGATCTATGCATGCGGAGTTCTGCCTTCGTCCATTCCACTATTCCTGCGCTGTATCTGATTACTGGCACTGCCCATTGTGTTTATGGCTTTTAATCATATTTCCGGCGTTGAGATTGACTTGAGTATCGCCTTGAGTCTCTGCATATATCTTTCCTGATCGTGTCCCTTCATCTCTTGGTGTTTTATATCCCCTCCTTCCATTATTCCCAGGTATTTGTATCCTGTCTCATCTATGTGTTTGATGTTGCTCCCATCTGGGTAGCTTTATCCCTTCAGTTCTCGTTACTTTGCCTTTTTGTAAGTTGACTAAGGCGCATTTTTCTATTCCAAACTCCATCCTGATGTCCCCAGATACAATCCTTACAGTCTGGATTAGGGTATCTATTTCCTTGATGCTCTACCATACAGCTTGATGTCGTCCATGAACATCAGATGGTTGATTCTGTTGCCTCTTTTCTTGAGTTGGTACCCGGCATCCATCTTCTGTAGTACTTTTGTCATGGGAAGTCATGGCTACTACGAAGAGTAGTGGGGACAGTTGAGTCGCCTGGAAGATCCCTCTCCTGATATTAACCTCTGCTAGTCTTATTCCTGAGCTTGTAAAGTATTGTATTCCAGTTGCGCATTGTATTTTTGAGAAGCAGATGGTGTTTTCCTCTGCCCCATATATTTTCAGGCATTCTATTAGCCATGTGTGTGGTATCAGTCGAAGGCTTTCTTATAGTCTATCCATGCCATGCTTAGGTTGGTTTTTCCTTCTCCTACTGTTCTTTATTACCTTTTGTCTATCAGGAGCTGGTCTTTTGTGCCCCTACACTTCCTTCTGCAGCCTTTCTGTTGGTGGGGGATGATGTTTGTCTCCTCTAGGTAGTTGTATAGTCTTTCACTGAGATAACCTGTTAGTAACTTATCCACATTATTGGTAGGCAGGTGATAGGCCTGTAGTTACTGGCTATATTTCCCTTACTCTTGTCTTTTTGTACTAAGGATGTTCTTCCTGTGGTCATCCATTTGGGTGCAATGGGTGATTTGAGATACAATGCTGGAGTTGTTTCTGCTATTCGTGGGTGTAGGGCCTTAAGAAGTTTTTGAGCCAGTATCCATGGACTTCATCGGGACCTGGGGCTTTCCCAGTTTGGCATTTTCTTTAGTTGGTGTCTGACTGTGTCTGTCGTGATGTCCTGTGAATCTTTGTTTTATTCTCCCTGTTTTTTTCTTCTTCCTTTACTTCCTGGTGCCATGTTGCATGTTTGTGTGTGATACCGGATTGCTCCATATGTTTTCCCAGAGTCTCTTACTTGGTTCAGCTTCAGGAATTTCTAGGTGTTTGTCTTCCCCTCTTAGTTGGCTGTATAGTCTTTTTGGTGGTTGGTTCCGAATAGTTTGTTCTGTTTGGTATCCCTTATTCCTGTTCATGTACCAGTTGGATCTTGTGCTTTGGCCTTAAGCCTCTGTTTTACATCTTCTATCGTGTTGTTTAGTCCCCCACTCTTGTACTTTGTATTTCTCGTTGAGTTCCTCCCTTGTTTTCTTGCGTTCTTAGCCTTCTTTCTGCCATCTCTTTCAGTTTACTCAAGTCAGATCTCATCACCATGATTTGCTTTTCCAGACGCCTTTTCCAAGGAGGTTGCTGTTTTGGTTTGCTGTTGGGTGGTTGTTGCTGGTGGTGTTGTGTTCGAATCCTCATCAGTTCTGCTACTAATCCTGCTCCTTGCATATGTCAAGTTAGTTTTGTTTCTGTGATACTGGTGGTGTTTATTATGCCCATTATTTCATTGACCTCACTTGTTTTCTCCCTTAATTTCTTGGTGTTGTAGGCTTTTTTCATGGAGGGGATCTTTGTTCTCTCTGTATCTGGCTCCATCCATTGTCTAATCTTTTCTACCCATTCCGTCCTGTCTATTACTTCTTCGTCGGTTTCTATTCGTGTGTCGTTGTTTGATACCTCATCCTCCTGTCGTCTTCTGTGGCATCGTCTCTCAGTTCGTCTTCGTGTAATTCGTTTTGTCGTGTGACATGTCCCTTTCCAGTTCTTCTCTTTCTGTTGGGGAGAGCCAGTTCTTTCTCTTTATGTTCCTTACTTGGTCTGCCAGCCTCTGTCTGTTTTTGGGGGGTGGGGTGTTATTCCTCTCATTCCAGAATGTTGACCAATCTTCTTCTATATCCTCTCTCCTCCGTCGGGTTGCTTCTGATTGTAGCATCTCCATATTTCCTTATTTTCTTCTGTTGTCCATTTCTTCCTTTTTGCTTCTGTAGCTCCAATCTCAGACTGTTGATTACTGTCGTTGTGGTGATCAGTTGCTGGATGACGACCTCCAAGTGCCTGACCGTCTTCCCTTCAATTGGGTTATTATTATTATTATTATTTATTATTATTATTATTTTTTTTGCTCTATCACAGTCCCCAATCTCCAATTCGACTGGTGGTATTTATAGTGTGGGGTTCCGGGTTGCATCCTGCCTCCTTAGGAAGTCCATCACTTTTCTTACTATGTGTGCCGTTTCTAGGATCACACTCTTCTGCATCAGTCCTGGAGGTACTTCAGCCTCTAGTTTTTCTAGATTCCTTTTCAGGGATCTTGGGATCGTGCCTAGTGCTCCTATGATTATGGGTACGATTTCCACTGGCATATCCCCATATCCTTCTTATTTCTATTTCAGATCTTGATTACTTATCCATTTTTCCCTCTCTTTCTCCTTCTTCAACTGTGGTGTCCCATGGTATTGCGACATCAATGAGTGATACTTTCTTCTTGACTTGTCAATCAACGTCAACGTCTGGTCTGTTTGCACGTATCACCCATATCCGTTCTGATTACCATAGTCCCAGAGGATCTTTGCCTGATCGTTTTCTATCACTCCTTCAGGTTGGTGCTCGTACCACTTATTACTGCAAGGTAGCTGATGTTTCTTGCACAGGCTCCAGTGGAGGGCTTTTGCCACTGAATCATGCCTCTGTTTTTGTACTGGTTCTGTGCAAGTGCCGGGCATTCACTTGCTATGTGGTTTTATGGTTTCATTTTTCGTATTGCACTTCCTACATATGGGAGAGATGTTATTTTCCGTCTATCGTACTTTGAACATATCTGGTTCTTAGGGCCTGATCTTGTGCCGCTGTTATCATTCCTTCAGTTCCTTCTTTAGCTCTCCCTCTGTAGCCATTGCCAATTGTCATCGCTGGCTAGTTCTTTAGTCTGGTCTCATGTATTGTCCGTGCATTGGTTTTGTTGTTGCCAGTCCTCTGTTCTTTCTGTCTTTCTCCTGTCTCTGTATATTTCTGGGTCTTCGTCTACTTTTATTAGTCCTTCTTCCCATGCACTCTTTAGCCACTCGTCTTCACTGGTTTTTCAGATATTGCCCCACCAGCGCTCTGTTTCGATGTTTGACGCAGTCCTCTATACTTAGTAGTCCTCTCCCTCCTTCCTTTCGTGTTATGTATAGTCTGTCCGTATTTGCTCTTGGGTGTAGTGCTTTTGTGTATTGTCATTTGTTTCCTGGTTTTCTGATCTAATGCTGCGGAGTTCTGCCTTCGTCCCATTCCACTATTCCTGCGCTGTATCTGATTACTGGCACTGCCCATGTGTTTATGGCTTTTATCATATTTCCGGCGTTGAGTTTTTTGACTTGAGTATCGCCTTGAGTCTCTGCATATATTCTTTCCTGATCGTGTCCTTCATTCTCTTGGTGTTTTATATCTCCTCCTTCCATATTCCCAGGTATTTGTATCCTGTCTATCTATCTGTGTTTGATGTTGCTCCCATCTGGTAGCTTTATCCCTTCAGTTCTCGTTACTTTGCCTTTTTGTAAGTTGACTAAGGCGCATTTTTCTATTCCAACTCCATCCTGATGTCCCCAGATACAATCCTTACAGTCTGGATTAGGGTATCTATTTCCTTGATGCTCTTACCATACAGCTTGAATGTCGTCCATGAACATCAGATGGTTGATTTTTTGTTGCCTCTTTTCTGAGTTGGTACCCGGCATCCATCTTCTGTAGTACTTTTGTCATGGGAATCATGGCTACTACGAAGAGTAGTGGGGACAGTGAGTCGCCCTGGAAGATCCCTCTCCTGATATTAACCTCTGCTAGTCTTATTCCTGAGCTTGTAAGTATTGTATTCCAGTTGCGCATTGTATTTTTGAGGAAGCTGATGGTATTTTTCCTCTGCCCCATATAGGTTTTCAGGCATTCTATTAGCCTGTGTGTGGTATCATGTCGAAGGCTTCTTATAGTCTATCCATGCCATGCTTAGGTTGGTTTTTCCTTCTCCTACTGTTCTTCATTACCCATTTTGTCTATCATGGAGCTGGTCTTTTGTGCCCCTACACTTCCTTCTGCAGCCTTTTCTGTTGGTGGGGGATGGTGTTTGTCTCCTCTAGGTAGTTGTATAGCCTTTCACTGATGATACCTGTTAGTAACTTCCACATTATTGGTAGGCAGGTGATAGGCCTGTAGTTACTGGCTATATTTCCCTTACTCTTGTCTTTTATTATTATTATTCTTATGATTATTATTATTATTATTATTATTATTATTATTATTATTATTATTATTATTATTATTATTATTATTATTTTATTATATTATTATTATTATTATAATTTCACACTTATAGTATTGTCCTAGAACACTGTTTCCGATCTGTCTCAATTTCTCTGTACGTTTTGATCATAAATTACACCTATAATGTCCGACTTCGCATCGTCGGAATCATGAGAATTGAGAACATTAATAAATATAATGTAAAACAAAATATTATTATTAAGTGGTCCAAGCCCTGACATAACAATAGACCCGAAAACACATCGAATTCGGTATTTTAATCATTGCAAAATTCAACGGCAATTTTTAATTACGAGCCATGCACGGTAATTAACATATGCGCTCTGAATAAAAGGAGTCTCGTCCATTTTTGATCATGATAATGTGGTCGCTAATTTTGTCCTCGCTAAAAAAGATAATTTGGGTTATATTTGGCCTGTGGAGTCCTATGGAATCCTTTGGAGTAATTGGAGGACTTTGGAATCCTTTTGAGTTCTTTGGATTTGTTTTCAGTAATTTGGAGGCCTTTGAAGGTCTTTGGAGCCTTTGGGGGGTCTTAGGAATCGTTTGGATTTCTTTGGATTTTTATAGTAATTTGGAGGCCTATGGAGGTCTTCGGAATCCTTTGGAGGTCTTTGGAGGGCTTTGGAGCCCTGTGGAGTCCTTTGAAGCCCTTTGGAGGTCTTTGGAATCCTTTGGAGGTCTTTGGATTTTTTTAGTGATTTGGAAGCCTTTGGAGGCCTTCGGAATCCTTTGCAGGGCGGGGCCTTTGGGGGCCTTTTGGAGTCCTTTGGAGTCCCTTTGAAGTTCTTTAAAGGTCTTTGGAATCCTTTGGTGGTCTTGGGATTTTTTAGTAATTTGGAGGCCTTTGGAGGTCTTCGAAATCCTTTGGAAGCCTTTGGAGGCTTTTGGAGCCCTTTGGAGTCCTTTGAAGTCCTCTGGAGGTCTTTGGAATCCTTTGGAGGTCTTTGGAATCCTTTGGAGGCCTTTGGATTCCTTTGGAGATCTTTGAAGCCCTTTGGAGTCCTTTGAAGTCCTTTGGAGGTCTTCAGAATCCTTTTGATGTCTTTGGAGGCATTTGGAGTCCTTTGAAGTTCTTTGGAGTCCTTTGGAGGTCTTTGGAATCCTTTGGAGGCCTTTGGATTCCTTCGGAGATCTTTGAAGCTCTTTGGAGTCCTTTGAAGTCCTCTGGAAGTCTTCAGAATCCTTTGGAGGTCTTTGGAGGTATTTGGAGTCCTTTGAAGTTCTTTTGAGTCCTTTGGAGGTCTTCAGAATCCTTTGGAGGTCTTTGTAGGTCTTTGGGGTCCTTTGGAGTCTTTTGAATTCCTTTGCAGGTCTTTGCAATCCTTTGGAGGTCTTCGGAATCCTTTGGAGGCCTTTGGGGGCCTTTGGAAGCCTTTGGAGTCCAATGAAGTCCTGTGGAGGTCTTCGGAATCCTTTTGGAGGTCTTCGGATTCCTTTGGAGATCTTTGAAGCCATTTTGAGTCCTTTATTGTTTGTTTGTATGGTGCTTTTACGTTGCATGGAACCAGTGGTTATTCAGCAACGGGACCAACGGCTTTACGTGACTTCCGAACCACATCTTGGAGTCCTTTAAAGTCCTTTGGAGGTCTTTGGAATCCTTTGGAGGTCTTTGGAGGTATTTGGAGTCCTTTGAAGTTCTTTGGAGTCCTTTGGAGGTCTTCGGAATCCTTTGGAGGTCTTTGGAAACTTTTGGAGCCCTTTGGAGTCCTTTGAAGTCCTTTGGAGGTCTTTGGAATCTTTTGTAGGTCTTCGGAATCCCTTGGAGGGTTTTGTGACCTTTGCAGGTTTTTGGGGGCCTTCGGAGGTCTTTGGAGTCCTTTGGAGGTCTTTGGAAACCTTTGGAGGTCTTCGGAATCCTTTGGAGGCCTTTGGAGGCCTTTGGAGGCCTTTGGAGTCCTTTGGAGTCCTTTGAAGCCCTTACGAGGTCTTTGGAATCCTTTGGAGGTCTGTGGAATCCTTTGGAGGTCTTTGGAGGCCTTTTAACTCCTTTGGAGACCTTTAAAGTCCTTTAGAGGTCTTTGGTGGAATCCTGGGGTGGGGAGATTTTTGGAACTTCTTTGGAGATTTTTGGACCCTTTTGGAGAGTTTTTGGACTCCAATGGAATCCTGTGGAGTCCATTTCCATTGGAGTCTTTTGGGGTTCTTTTTAGTCCCTTTGGTTTCTTTGGAGTCGTGTGTAGTCCCTGAGAATCCTCTGGAGATAGATATACGATTCAATAATCAACATTCATGTGTTCTCGATATGTTTTTGGGTGTGGGTGTGTGTGGGTGGGTGTGTGATATGTGTATACATATACATAAATAAAGAAGCAGTGTCTAATATTTTTCCATTGATTCAACAACCTTTATACCAAGAGAAGTGGAGAACCATTTACTTCGAAAACCGACGAGAGATAAGGTAGTTCCAAACTACGAAAAAAAAAAAAAACACGTACCCTCAAAGGGTAACCTTTGCCCACTCCATTTTGAAATGGATAGGAGTCTTTTTCTCTCTCTCTCTCTCTCTCTCTCTCTCTCTCTCTCTCTTCTCTCCTTTGATCACCAACAGGCGTGAAGGATTAATAAGGCATCCTTCGTTGAACAAGGTTAATGAGTGTTGGGAATCCTTTTCCTGAGGGATTTTTTCCTGACTAGACTCATTGAGATTTTTTTTTCTTTTTTAGGTTGGTTCAAGGTTTGATTTTTACCTCTTATGTTTCGTTTCAGACAGAATTTCTGAATTGTTATAGATGAATAGATGACGTGGTTATGATTTTGTTTAGTTGTGTGTGCGTTTTTTTAGCAAGATCTCGCAAAGATTCATTTATGCATTTTGACGCAAAATTCAGACAAAATAAAAATGGCAATGGAAGATTGGATTCTTACAAAAATTTTGAAGGTGACTCAAAAAAGTTATTTATAAGATTTTTTACGCAAATTTCTGACCAAAATAGCAACGGAGATGGCGCAAAAAGTCATTCATGGATTCTCACAAAAAAAGAAACCTGACCAAAAACAAAAATGGCGACAGAGAATTATGCAAAAAATTAGAAATGTATTTTGACGCAAAATTTTGACCAAGCATGGCAACGCAAGATATGACTTAAAATCTTTTATTTCGTAATGAATCGCAATGATAAAAATATATTTTTTATTTCTTCGTTACTAATTTTGAGAGATGTTGCTATTTCTTGACTGCTTATATGGGGGCAAAGCTATCATCATCCTAATTCTACGAAATTTATATAAATTCTTGAATTTGGGAGAGGTAGGAATATAACTTACTTTTATTATCGTAATTACTTTTGTAAAAGAAAAAAATTAATTTCTTAATAAGACAACTTTATTATAAAGCTTCATTCATGCAATTGTTTTTGCAGTATTGAACGCTGATTTTTTCTGTACCCATAAAGACTACATACGTACGAGTATAATGTTTTATGGAGTGAGAATATTCATAATATTTGAAATTCCTTAAAATTTTAACTACGTTGAATAATTTCGGTATTTTTGTTCCTCCATCGAAAACCGATGTGACAATAACGCCAGAATATCATATTGATGAATCAGCTTTTTTTTCCTCCTTGTCATCCTGTTATGGGATTACATCAGGGAAATAAAATCCATTTTTTTTGTACCCTCGCGGGAGGTTTATTGATGCGAAATGGTTGCAAATGTGGAGTTTGTAATATGAGTTTGTAATGTATGTGGAGTTTATGCATCGAATGAAATATCAACAGCATTGGAAATAAATGTGCAATATATATAGTACATCAGAGGCCACCGAAAATAGATCTTCAACCACGGCCCGGTGGTGGCCTGGCCTTTATCGTTGCCAGACGCACAATTATAGTTAACTTTAACCTTAAATAGAATGAAAATAACTACTGAATCTAGAGGGCTGCAATTTGGTATGCTCGATAATCGGAGGGTGGGTGATCAAAATATCAATTTGCAGCCCTCTAGCCTCAGGATTTTTAAGATCTGAGGGAGGATGGAAAAAAGTGCTGACGGACAGGCAAAGCCGACACAATAGTTTTCTTTTCAGAAAACTAAAATGATTGAATAACAGGTGTAGCTGTATATATATATATATATATATATATATATATATATATATATATATATATATATATGTATATATATACACTAGCTCCTGTACCCGGCGTTTGCTCGGGATAAAAAGAATGCAGGCCGTCATTGATGACAACTCCTACAGGGCGGCCCTCTTGATTTGAGACTGCCTTGACGAAGTTACGCATTTTCAGCTGACGGCTGAAAATGCATAGCGGGCAAGAGTGCTTTTGAACTGGGAGAAATATCTCCCAGTTTTGAATCCAAAAGTCTCAATTTTCCTCATACTTTATATTTTTGTATCCACTCCTCTACTACTCTTTAACTCCGTTGCTCAACCTAGCTGTCACCCCCCCCACCCCCCCTCTTCACTAAAACCTTCTTTCAGGTTGGGCAGGGGCTGAGCTTCTGCGCATTGGCTCTTTCTTGATCCAAATGGCGGAGTCTGTAGAGGTTTGGTCCGTCTCTCGAGTGTGTTTGGACCCTGAGGATGTTGATATGATTTCATACCAATATCCATCGGGGCGGAACTACCTATGGGGGACTTGCCTGCGGAATCCGGGGAGGTATAGTCTCTATGGTAGGACTCTCGGTATTCTATCCAGTTTGCCCTCTATTGTAACATGAATGGGGATGATTGCATACTAGTTATGCCTCAGTCCTATCAAGCGGGTTTTGCTTACACATGAGCCACTCATGTTATGATAGAGCTATCCCTTCTTCGGGATAGGGTAGGGAGTGGACATACGGGGAGTCAGTCTCTGCTGAGTGTCTTTGGGTTGTGAGAGAGGGGTTGGGTGCTGGGGGGGGCCTAGTTTTCTGCCTGATTTGCAGTAGGTTTTTCAAATTTCTTTTGAAGGATTAATAATTAAACTACCCTATAATAAACTCCCCCGGACAATGCGACCTCCTGACACTACCCTCCCTCTTCAACCTCTGGCACGAACAAGGACAATCCTAAAGAAAATTCAATTGTACAGAAGACGACCCATGACAAGACCTTGAATGTGTCTATGGCAAAGCTCTAGTAGTGGTGAGAGAATCCTTATGTTGATTCTCTCCCCTCAGATTTAAATTCTTTTGTTTTTATGGAAATGTTTGGAAGGTATGGTGAAATTAAAGTCATAAGTATTGTGAAACTGAAGATTTTGCATTTTGGAAGGTTTGGATTGAGTTTACTACTCATAAGAATGCCATGAATGCTTTAAAGTGTTCATCTAAGGAAAAATTAAAATGTGTATTCATACATAAGATATCCCAGAATATTGAAGTAGATTCCTTTTATCCAGCTAGGGTCAGTCAGGAAACTACAGATGGGAATGTAAGGTGAGGACACCTCTACCTGCCAGGTGGCTGATTGTTTTCAAAACAAAATCAGACTTTTGCCATCTTTTTTCACTTCAGGAAACATTGAGAACATTGGTAGGAACAATGACCAACTCTGATATTACTAGATTTGGAAAGAACAGTTTTTTGGTTCATGCAAAGTCTTATAGACAAAATCACATAATCTCTAAGTTGAAAAATACTAACATGATAAAAGAGGTCAAACCACACTATAGTTTTAGTTATGTTAGGGGAGTGGTATTCAGTCAAAACCTATATAAACTGTCTGACGAGGGAATTGCTGGAAATAATGTGTGTGATAAAGTGTGGAAGATTTTCAAGGTTCCAAGGTCAAGAATGATTATTTTTTACTTTTAATAATGATCAAGTTTCCTGATTATGTATATGTTGACAAGGAGAGATTTCGTGTTGGAGGGACCTTTTAAGCATAGACCACTCCAATGCTTCATATGTTTGGGATATGGTCACTCGTCAAAGATGTGTACTAGAGATCAGTTGTGCACTGCCTGCCCCTTACAAAAGCATGAAGGCGAATGTTCTAATCAAATATTATGTATAAATTGTAAGGGAAATCATAATGCAAGGCATAAGGAATGTGAGTAATTTAAAAATGAAGGGTGGTAGCCATAGAGAAAGCTCATGCTGAACATATAAGTATTGGCCAGGCAGGCAAAAAGACTTTTGCTCCCAAGACTTCAATATAGTGATGTAGTGAAAAGTGGAAAATCAAATAAAAAAGATCAATCTAGGATGCCAACTTCAGCCAAAAGCCAAAGCCTTCAGATATCCCCTTCTGAGCTCGAAGTACATTCAGCATTCCGCCTTAATCCAAGAAGGCTCCTTTGTCCCCTCCAGATGGGCTTCCTATGGGCTTCTGGGGAGATCTCTCGGGCTTCTGATGTAGAAGCTACAGGTAGCTTCGCTGCCTGATCTGGTATGTCTCAGAATGAAACCTCGTTCAGTTCACCTCATAGACTCAGGTGCACGCTGCAGAGACGGTGCCTCTAGAAATAAGATATCCCGTACTCTTCATCAATTAACCACCTATATCCCCACACCATGGTAGGGTTCCCAAGAAAGGAAATAGCAGGTCTCTTAAGGATCTGCCAAGTTCCTCCTCTACGAAACAAAAACCAAGACCAAGTCTTTCCAGACCCAGCCCATTCCAAGTAAAAAAAAAAAAAAAAAAAAAAAAAAAAAAAAAAAAAAAAATCTAATAGTGAATAATGGCTCTTTGTCAGTGGAACATACGAGGTTTCCATTCAAACAGAGAACAGGTCCGGGTCCTTTTTAAGGAGCATAATTTAGCTGCCCTTTGTTTGCAAGAGACCAAACTAGGAATGTGTTTCTCCTAACTGTGGACAGAACTTTATTTTTCACAGATCTCCACCACTTGTAGGTGAACGTGCTCAGGGTTAGCACATGTATTATTGCAGCCAAAGTCATTGCCACAAAAGTTATCCAATTAGACTCGATACTGCAAGCATGTGCAACACAGATTTTCATCAACAAATGGGTCACTCTGTGCTCTCTTTATCTAGAACCTGACTTAGAAACTCGATTGGTGGACAGAGCTGGCAATCCAAGACAATTAGAGGTTTGAAGATTTTGTAATCACTTTTGGACCATCTACCTCAGCCTTTCATTCTGCTGGGGATTTCAATGCAAAACACACTTTGTGGGGGAAAGGTAGGTGTCATCACCGTGGGCTTATAGCTAATTGAAAGATTGTTAGATTGCAATGATGTAGTTTTAATGAACGATGATTCTCCTACAAGGTTTGATGTAGCCCATAACTCCAGGTCAGCAATTGATCTTACAATATGTTCGTTGTCATTACGATTAGACTATAAGTGGTCAGTGGATGAAAATCTCTATGGGCAGCGACCACTATCCCATCCATCTTAAGTGTACAAAATACACCCTCCCCATCTTTACCCAAATGGAAGATAAAGGAGGCAGATTGGCAGTTGTATGAAAAAATCTACCAATGTCAATCGTATGGCCAATGAATTTCCTTGCCCCTCGGCTGCTATGAATATCTCGCTGGTGTAATGATTGGAGGGGCAACGATGTCAATTCCTAAAACATCAGGGAAACCCCGTCATCCACTGGTACCTTGGTGGAATAGTAAATGTGCCTTGAGTAGGAAAAAAAAATTGCTAGAGCTAGTTACAAGCGATATCGAAGACGTCCTGTCTTGGTTATAGAAAAATATGCAAGAAAAAACTCGCCAAACAAAAGCAAGTTTTTAAAGAAGCAAGGAGGGGAGTCCTTCGTTAAGTAAACATATCAGAATTAAAGTATAACTCGCCACTTTCTCTGGTTTGGGATAGAATCCGTAAATTACTAGGGAAATTTTTCCCTTCTTTACCTATTTTTGAAAATCGACTTGGTAGTTATATCGGATGCAAGAGAGGTGGCAGAGGCCTTTGCTCGGCACTTTTCAAAGCATTTCAAGCCCCAGTCCACTACTCCCCTGAATTTCGCAATATTAGAAATACGACTATAGTTAATCCGCCTGTTTGTTCTAACTGAGGCATATAACCTTCCATTTAGTATTGTCGAATTCGAATATGCCTTATCTTTGTCTTCTCCAAATACCTGTAGAGTGGGTTATTATTTACCTCTGGAGTCAAAAAAATTCTTTGTTGATGTTTTGAACGAATTCTGGTGCTCAGGGACTTCATACAAGTTGTGGAAAAAAACTCTGTTATAGTTCCTGTTTTGAAAACCTGGAAGGACCCTAGTCAGCCCAAAAGTTATAGGACTATTGCTCCTACCAGCTGTGTCCTTCAAGATTTACGAACAAATGGTGAATTTCGTCTGATGTGGTTATTAGAAACAAAGAGCCTGTTGTCGAAGAGGCAATTTGGCTTCCGCAAGAATAGAAGTACTTTGGACCCTTATTATGTCTCACAAGTGAGAATCAGATGCTTTTGCAGTCCAAAATCAAACTATTGCTGTGTTCTTTGATCTGGAAAAAGCCTTTGATATTACCTGGAGGGCTGGTATTAATGCAGCTGGTTGAATGGCGTATTGGTGGCAATTTGTATAATTTTGCCAAAGACTTCCTGTCTGACCGGTACCTTAAAGTTAGAATTGGCTCTACCTTCTCATCTGAGTATCTTCAGGAAGAAGGCATTCCACAAGGGAGTGTGCTTAGTCTAACCTTTTTTAATTATTGCCATTAATGGTTTACCTTGAACATCTCCCTGTTGGAGTAACTGGTCAAGCATTCGTGGATGATATTGTTGTTATGTATAGTAGAGCTACTGCAGTTGAAGCTTGTACTAAAATTCAGATTGCAGTTAATGTTGCTACTAACTACCTGGGCTAATAGTAAAGGTTTCAAATTTTCTGCTGATAAAACTAAAGCTATACGTTTTTGAAGACCACGAAGAAGGGAAGAGATTCCAACTTTATTTTTAGAAGGTTCTTTTTTGTTGTATGAAGATAAAGTCAAATATTTAGGAAGGTTATTTTTGACAAAAAATTGACTTATGCTGAACATATAAATGAGACTGCAGTAAATGATAAACACGGCGCAATATTTTTAGAGTTGTCAGTAACCTGAATTTTGGAGCTGACCGTATTACTTTATTAAGGATTTTATTCAGGCCCTTTTCCTTGAGTAAGATTGATTATGGATCTCAGGATTATGGCTCGCATGTAAGACCTTGTTAGGCAAGCTGAATGTAGTACACAATATGGCATTGCGTATTTGTACCGGTGATTTTAAAACTTCTCCTGTTGAGAGCCTTTATGTAGACTCTGGTTTTCCTCCACTTTTCATTCGGAGGGAGGAACAGGGTCTCCGATATTTGTTACGAGCACTAACCTCTCAATATATCCAAATTTTAAGTATATAAAACATCCTGTTGACAGAGCACCAACTAGACCTACATTGCCTAAGCCCCTTGAAGTTAGATTAAACATTAGTGCGAGAGAGGTAGGCCTTATTCCTCCACTAGTTATGGGAAACTACATTTTCTAAATTCCCTCCTTGGTGTAGGGCCTCTTTTAGATATTTTGCCAAGTTAGAGACAACAAAAAGATTAGCTCAAGTGTTCAGCTTAAAAGTAGCTCTTGGCCCATGTTTCTGAGCATAGTAACTCGATTGCTGTATATACAGATGGGTCAAAATCAGCAACTGGAGTTGGATGTTCTGCTTATCGTCGTGACGAGAACAATTTAAGGCCTTCAAAAAAAGCCTCCCTATTAAGTTCTCAATTTTTAATGCTGAGATTTATGCTATTTTTAGAGTTTTGAAATTTATTTTTAGTACAAGTAGAACTGGGACTCGTATATTATTTATTGTGATTCCCAGAGTTCCTAGCTGCACTCCAGAAGTTGATGCCATCTAATCAACTTGTCCAAGAGGTGCAGGATTGGCTGGTCCTTCTGTATTCTCGAAAACACATCAGTGTGAAGTTTTGTTGGGTTCCCTCGCATGTGGGAATTCGAATTCGTGGTAGCGAGCTGGCTGATACAGCCGCTAAGCGGGCAGCTTCCTCCCGGGCTTCCCCACTCTGTGCGTGTTCCCTGTGAAGATTTTAAACTTTTTATTAAATCATTTTGTAGCACTAAGTGGCAGAATCACTGGTCCAACTTAGATAGTAATTTAAAGTTGAAATCGATCAGACCTTCTGTTCATCCCTGGTCCCCATCTGTTGGGATGGATAGAAGATCTAGTATAGTTTTAACGCGCCTGCGTATAGGGCATACGTTTTTAACACAGGTATCTTTTAACTAGTGGAGCAGAGAGGCAGGTTCCTCAATGCTCCAATTGTAGTGTTGGCATTACATTGAGGCATATATTTGTCGACTGTCCTCTTTTATTTTAATCATAGACGTCGGTTTGGTTTCACCAACGAACCTTTATCAGATAGTTTAGGAGAGGGTGCTCCCGCAGAGGAGATTTTTGTTTTTTAAATTTCTTAAGGAAATCCATTTGTTTTATGATATTTAATTTAGGATTTTAATATGAATTGATTTTAATAATTTGGATTAATTATATAAGTGTACATTTTGGGGTTATTAGTAAATAGTAAATATTCCAGTCGCTATATATGCGCTAAATGGCCTTTGGCACCGGCGCGTGGCAAAATGGCCACAAATTTTATAAATTCATTCATTCCTACTGGGCGATTCATGCAATCACTTTCAGAATAAGTGTTGTGATAATTCCGAAGATTTTTCTGTCAACTTCGAAAGTTGTAGAAAATGAGGCGGTATGAAAGAGAGGGGTTAAACCCCCGCCCCTCCCTTTGAAATGGCCTTCGAATCTCGGATTTTGACTGAAGCCTTCGGGGGGGGTCGGAGGGAGCCTACGGTAAAAATTCGGTAGCCATAACTTTCATAGTGTCCTGCATGGGTGTGCATGTCAAACAGACGGACAGAAATTAACTTTTATATATATGTATATATATCAATATATATATATATATATATATATATATATATATATATATATATATATATATATATATATATATATATATATATAAATTCTGTAACAAAACACCTCAATATTTGGTTGGAAAGGTTTTACCAATATTTCTTTTACATTTCACATATATCCCCAGAAGAACAGCTGCAAATTGAGTAGTAGTTCAAATTATTACATTTTCTGATTGCAATTAAAAATCGCTCAAAGGGCTTCCTCCATATCCATTTTAGGCCGAGCTTTGAAATAAAGAAATTCGGGGCTGTCATCGCCTCACCCGGACAGGTAGGACGTCAGGAGTTAATGAGGTCCTCTCGCGTGCGATCTTTTGATTTCAAATTGGCCGGAAAACACAAATAGAAAGTTAATCAGCTCTCAGTTGGAATACGAGCGGTTGCCTGTGTTAGAGCTCACGTCAGTATAGGCTGAGATATTAAAAACAGAACAAAGAAGTGGATTAATTAGGCAAAGAAAGTCTAGGCTGTAAATAGACTGCGATCTCAAAAATGTATTTAAGGAATGGGTCGTCTTCTCTTAAAAGTAGAGCTCCTTCTTATCCATGACTGACCCTGCTCTGTACGAAGATGTAGAGCGTTTTACAAAGTATTTTTACTCTTGTCAGAGTGTTTATATACGCACACATACCTCCCGTTTAATTGCATTTAACAGGATGTAATTATTTTGGAGTGATTCACTTATCCCAGCCATCATTTTTAAGTCTATATTTGGACAGGTTCCTCAATGACATCCAGTCAGATAGAAAAAAGAAAAAAAATCAAAATGACAATGTAATTAAGATTTTTTTTTTTTGACAGATGGAGATCGAAGTTCTCCGATTCGGCCATTGTCTTTACATCAAGAACGCGTAACAAGGATGTCTACTCAGTTGCCAGGCCCAAAAGAACCAAGCCATAAGAGAGATCTGGAATCCGTGGAGAGATGGAGAGAGAGAGAGAGAGAGAGAGAGACGAGAGAGAGAGAGAGAGAGAGAGAGAGAGGACATCCTCAAGTAGTGCAAGATGTTTTTGAGATGTTGAAGGAGGAAAGAGGTTTTTTGTGAGGTTGAAAGAGGCAGTCTTGCTATGATGAGCAAAGACACAGGAGAGAGAGAGAGAGAGAGAGAGAGAGAGAGAGAGAGAGAGAGAGAGAGAGAGAGAGATGATGTTAAATAACATCATCCAGTTTGTTGACGCACGAAAGCAATTTTGGAAAAATGGACTGGTTATGATTTTCGTACAGTTTAATGAGTTTACGATAGGAGCGATGGGCAAAGTTGGCGAACAATTAGTAAGAGAAAACGCGAATGCGCGCGCGCAAGAAGACGGGGAGAGAGAATTAAGAGAGTTAATGAGGGTTCAGGTGGAGTTAGCAGGCGTCAGAAGTATTTTCTTGAGTCAATAGTACCATCATACAATTGCTGAATTGATTGTATTTTTTTTTTTGGCGGTAAAACGACATTTCAGTTTTCTGTAAAAAAAAAAAAAAAAAAAAAAAAAAAAAAAAACAAAAAAAAAAAAAAAAAAAAAAAAAAAAAAAAAAAAACTGTCTGTCCGCCCTCAGATCTTCAAAACCACCGAGGCTAGAGGGCTGCAAATTGGTATGTTGGTCACCCAACCCGCCAATCGTCAAACATTCCAAATCGCAACCCTCCAGCCTCGCTATTTTTTTTATTTATTCCTAGTTAAAGTTAAAGTTAGACATGACCCTTCTTCTGGTGATGCAACAACAACACGGGACCACCACGGCCGGCTGAGAGTTTCATGGGTTGCGGCTCCATTCAGTATCAAGATAGATCTGCTATTTTCGGTGGCCTTCGTTATAGACTGGGCAGAAAACTCGTTTTGCATTATTCTTTTACTTTTTTTTTCGTGAAGCCTAATACAGAAATGATCTTTTTTTTTTTTTTTGTTTTTTTTTTTTTTTTTTTTTTTTTTTTTTTTTTTTTGTTCCCAAGACAAGTATCGTCGGTGTCAAATATCATACGGGTTGGTAATTAGCAGACGAGAGATATAAGGAGTCGTAAGACGTTTCTATAATATTACGAAAACTGAAAAAGACCTTTTATACCCTTTTGTTAAAACCTAAGTAATGCTTAGATGGAACCCAGGCACAAAAAAAAAAAAAAAAAAAAAAAAATCACAGTGGGAGAAAAGTTAAGTATGTCTCAGTTCTTCAAGGCCTAAACACATTTTCAAATGACGTCTGTCTCCTCCTCTCTGTAGTCTCATCCTGCAACGATTTGAACCATCTTGGAGAACGTAGGAGGGTGATGAGATATAATCTGTGTTGTTTTAGCCTTATGGAGGCGTAAGCCTAAACGCGAGCTTGCGAGGGCACACACACACACAGACAGATAGAGGACAGACACACACACACACATACACAGACACACGAGCTTGACACTAAATCCCTGTTGTTCCTAGAGATAGAGACACAAGTTCAAATCCTACGCTCAACCTTCCGGCAAATGTCAGCGTTCCTGAGTATCAAACGACGTCACGAGCGAGACTTTATTTCTAACAATGGATTTTCTTACATGAGCTGGAGTAAAACAAAGAACCGTTCGGGTTTAGTCAGTTTCATGTGGTCTGTATTCAAATTAGTTATCGTATGGGTACATGGAGGGGATAAATACGAGATGATTCAGGAATAAAGATTTTTGCTATTGTGGCGACATCTTCATTAACCGGTGAATATTGACCTTTTGGATTAAGGACAATAAGGACTGAGATATTAATTCTAATGAAATCAGTGGTCGAATTGTCTTAGGGCAATTGGTAATGTTATCGAAAAGGCTTTCAACAAAGCGAACGAAACATACTTTAAAGAGACTTTGGTGGCGTAATAACGATACCTTAAGCTGAAAACGTCATGAAAGGTAACTGAAGAAATCGTAATAGTTAACTAGAAATGTCATAAAATAACTTAAAAATCATAACTGAACACATAATAGTTGATTGAAAACATCATAGAAGTTTATTGAAAGCATCATAAACGTTAAGTGAAAAATTGTTAAAAGTTAACTGAAAAAATCATAACTGAAAATATAATAAAAGTTAACTGAAAACATTATAAAAGAAAGTAACTGAAAACTTCATAAAAGTTCACACTGAAAAATAATAAAAAAGTAACAGAAAAAATTCATAACTGAAAATTTTGTAATAAAAAGTTAAATGAAAACTTCATAACTGAAAATATAACTGAAAACATCATAAAAGTTAACTGAAAACATAAAAGTAACAGAAAACATCATAAACGTTAACTGGAAACATCATAAAAGTAGTTGAAAACATCATAACTGAAAACATCAAAGAAGTTAACTGAACATCACACATCTGACAACCCCTATGTTTTTTTCACTATCCTAAACCCACCGAGAGTTCGCTAATTACAGTATTATCTAAGTAACAAACAAGCAGATGCCAGTACGTATTTCACGTGGGATACTGGCCACACCACAGACTGGAATGAAGTTTAGCCTTTTTTCTCTTACTCAGGGAGTAAGCCTACAAACTAATTTGTAGTTGCTGTTCTTTGTTGTGGGGGGGGGGGGGGGGGTGCGTGGGTAGAAAAGAGCCTGAAAATGCCTGAAAAAGGGGTTTCGCGTGGAGGTAAAAATGCAGGAATTTTAGGATAGGATATATATGATTTATTAGGATGAAAATGTAAAAAGGTAAATAGTGTGCCTATTAAACAGTGTACAGAAAAATTATTTCTAATAAGATATATTTATTTTGATTTTCGTTGGTGAAACAAGGCTCTATTCGATCGTAGATTTTAGCACGTTTCAATTTACGTCAAAAGTTAGGAATGTATAATCTTTACAACTTCTGCTTGAGGGGACGATCTTGCAAGCGTCCCGGGCGAGCTGGAGGTCGGATCACACCTTGTTATGACGTAACTGACCGGACTGAAGGTGGATTTTGGAATCGGCCATCATCGGTAAGACGGAGATTATGAATCTGTTAGTGGGACAGGACGCTGGAAATCAAAAGACCCATTTTTTAAATCAAGTGTTCCAGCGGACACGCCCACTAAACTCGACATACTGAGAGCTACTGGCATTTCCATTCCCAGCAACATAGTTCATCTACACCTGGAATTTACAAATAGAATTATAGATACGCTTGTCAGATACCACCTGTGCGCGCTCATCAGTGGTCAGGGTCGAGGGACTTCCTATCGAACGGTAAGGTTTCGTCGTGTTAGCGGTGCTTTTTTGATGGGACTTTCATTCTTAGATTATTGTAATGTATATATATATATATATATATATATATATATATATATATATATATATATATATATATATACTATCTGCAGTATGATCCTCAAACATCAATTCAAGGAAGCCGAAGACACATGGATGTTTTAAAAGAAGATTTATTCATGAAGAAGCGTCTCGCACATGACTATGTGCATCATCAGTCTGCAAAATGACAGAGTAATAAAATTAAAAATACTAAAAAAATACAGACTAAAAAAAACACACAGGATTCTGAAAATGAAAAATAAAAAAAATTCAAAAGCCCATGCTAAAAAAAAAAGCAAAGTAAAAACAACTGCTGTTACCACCAACCTTCAGGGTCAACGGAAGAAGATAGTCACGTTTCTTCGTGAATAAATCTTCTTTTAAAACATCCATGTGTCTTCGGCTTTCATGAATTATAATATATATATATATATATATATATATATATATATATATATGTATATATAGTATATGTATATGTATGTGTATATGTATGTATGTATGTATATATATATATATAATATATATATATATATATATATATATATATATATATATATATATATATATTGTAAAGGAATATTGATTTATTGAATGTAAAATTGCAGAAAAGGTTGAAAATTGATATTTGCATAGAAAAAAAGTGTTGTACCACTAGACAACAGATGACAAGCGCTTGGCGTCGGTAGGCGGTAGTCGCCAAGGATAATGTACCGAAACAATGATATTTGGTCCATGGATGTCTAGCGTGAGTCTGGTATATAAAGGTGCCCCAAAAACGACGATTTTCGTTGGAGCTGAAACAAACAAGTATTATATAGTGTATCAAGTTTTGAGGAATATATGGTAATGTACTGTTTATCCATTTGGACGTTTTCTTGTGTGATGTAACGTTGGTTGCCACTAACTTTTTGATGTTACAGTGATTATATGTTGTGTTGATGTAAAGCTTGTGTGGCTTGGGTATTATACTGTAAAATGCAGTGTGGATTAGTGATTAGTAGTCTTGATGAACGTGCTGTATAGCGAGTCTTTGCTTTTGTGTAAAGCGTCCGTAATTTGTTTAATGTTCTGTTTGTGACTTTTAATTTCCTTAGCTATTTGTTATTAAAGTACATTTTAAGTTATAGTGAGTGTCACTGTTTCCTGATATTTCTTCTCCTCGTAAATCCTTACCATAGAGAGAAAGTTTTTTTTTATGTTACATGGGGGCCTGTCAAACGAAACCCGAAACGTATCCCTACTCAGTTTTTGCTCATTCTATCGAACGAAACTCAAACATATCCATACTCATTGTTTTACTCATTCTATCGAACGAAACGAACGAAAGTATCCTTATTAATTGTTGCTTTCTTCATGTCGAACGTATTCGACCATAACTTGACGTATCCCTACTGTTAATTGCTTTTCAGTACTTCCATGTACTTTAGAGAGGGGTGAGAGTTGTGATAGTGTTAGTGCTATATTTGTCTTGCTGTGTTATTTTGAGCAGGTTATTAAAGATGTTTGATTTGAAAGATTCATACGTAGTCCTAGTGGTGAAAAGTTAGAAGGTATAACTAAATAGACTGGATTGTTCTAGCTAGGTACTATAATGTAGAAGTATCAGAATCTGCAAGGAAGCAAGAAATCTCAAATAAAGTAAGTGAGGCGCTAATGACTTTTAGGCATTTTTGTCTGATAACGGAAAGGGTTGTTACTAATGAGTTGGGAAGAGGAAGAAATGATAGCCAGCAAAGCGCTAGTGAAAATAATACAGAGGGTAGTGCAAGTGAAGAGGAAGGTGCCAAAGCCGTACGTGAAAAAAACCAAGTCACGCAGGGTTAAACCAAAAAAACAAAAAAGTCCAAACTTTTTTTATGAAGGGATGAGTGTTGAGCAGATGCAGATTCATTTGCAAATAGTTAGATTAGAGAATGAGAAAGCTGTTGAACTAAAGAAGTTAGAAAAAGAAAAATGATGAGAGCTGAAAAGGTTAGGAAGATTGAGGTTGAGCAAAAGAAGATAGAAGCTTGAGAAAGAGGTTGAGCAAAAGAGGATAGAGCTAGAGATGAAGAAACTTGAAGTAGAAGAAAAGTCCAGAGAAAATACCAAAATCTTTTAGAATAGACAATGCAGTAAAAAGTGTACCAATTTTGTTGAAAATGAAGTGGATGCATTTTTTACAATTTGAGAAAGTGGCAGAACAGCGTGAATGGCCGAGAACGTCATGGAGCAACGTTGGTTCAAACCTCCTTTCGAGGAAAGGCTAGGGAAGTATTTGCTGCCTTATCTTTAGATGATTCTAAGGATTATGAGAGAGTTTAAATCTGAAGTTTTGAAAGCTTATGAATGGGTGCCAGAGCAGAGAGGTATAGAGAGAAGTTCAGAAGCTGGATAAAAAGAGACAGTCGTACTCATATGGAGTATGCACGGGAACAACGCCTGTGGTATGATAGGTGGATGAATGCCCTAGAAGTTAATGGTGATTTCGGTAAACTTCAGGAACTTATCTTGCTTGAGCAGTTCAAGGATGGTATTAATCCACTTATTAAAACATATTTGGATGAACGTGATGTAGATAATGTCGATAAAGCCACTAGATTGTCTGATAATTATGCATTGACCCATAAGCTATATAATACTGATGTCCTCCTCCAAAATTGGAAGGAGCAGAGTTTGTTGGGAAAGAGCAGCAAAATTACAAGGCACAAGGTAAGACTACGAGTTCACAGGTATCATCTCGTGGAGTCTATAATAAATCCTTTAATAGGAGGTGGTAGAGGGCAAGTCGATATAATTCTGGTCCTAGTGTTAGTGCTGGAAAAGCAGGATACAGTGTAAATGATCAGTTTACACCTAGTTACCAAAATATAGGCGAAAATTTTAGAGATTTTGTATGTTTCAGTTGTGGCAAACCAGGACACATCAGTAGGAGTTGTCCACATCGCACAATAAAACCGTCCAATTCAAGTGGTAAATAAAGTTAAAGATAAACCTGTACATTTTAAGGATGATCATAAACCGGAAAATACCATTGCATTGTTGAATCAACCACAAGCATGTGGTGACAGAGATCCTTGTTTGTTTGCTTCTCCCCTTAGGCCAGGTAAGAGGTATTGTAACGATAGCATCGACAGTAATAATATATGTGATGTTGATGAGAATATAGGATACAAAATAGGTAACAATGATGTTCAAATGTTAGTAATGTTGGTTGTATTGAGGATATTGTAAAAGGAAATGGAGTGAGACTACCTGAAGAGAAGTCCACATCCAAAGGTACTGAATTGTATGAACCCTTTTTATGGGAGATGGTTTGGTTACACCTCCCTTGTGTTGAAAAAAGGAAAGTAAGGTGGTTAAGAGATACCGGAGCGGTACAGTCTGTAATGATAAGAAATATGTATGACCAGTGGAAGGATACTGGAGAGTATGTACTTCTGCGTGGGTTTGGACCTGAATTTTCAGCTCCATTAGTAGAAGTAAGGTTAGAAACTCCGTTAATTTCGGGATATGTTAAAATTGCTTTGGTGAGAGAAATCCCAGTGTCAGGAATAGAGTTAATTCTTGGAAATGATGTATGTGGAGACAAAGTTTTTGGTAGCAGTAATCCAATTTTTTGACAGATAAACCCTTTAATTCTTCATTTATTACAGAAGTTGAATGTACATTTCCAAACTTATTTCCTGCTTGTGCAATTACTACAAGAAGTAAGTGCCGAAGGAAAGGTAAATGATGGACGACGGTTTGAATTTACAAAACTTGTTTAAAGATAGTCCGGAAACACTACAAGTAAGTAAAGTCAGTACTCCTTTGCGAATGCTGAAAGTTAATAAGGAAGAATTTGTTAAATCTCAAATTGAAGATGATAATTTGAAGGTAATAAGAGATAATGCCCTTGTTGATATAAAATGATATCGAGAAGGAAGGCAAGTGTTACTTTTTAAAGGATGGAATCCTAATGAGGAAGTTCACGAGTAGAAATGTTAATGATGTTGTAGAACAAGTGGTTATTCCAAGTAGTTATAGGAATTTTGTTCTAGGTATTGCTCATGACTGTAGTTATTCTGGTACATTTAGGTATAAACAAAACTTATGATTAAATTATTAAGGTATTTTTTTTGGCCTAAGATGCGGAAAGATTGTAGTGAATATTGTAAAAATTGTGATTTATGTCAAAAGTAGGTAAAGCTCAACATGACCCTAAGGTGATGCCATTGCAACCCATTGAAGTTCCAGGAGAACCCTTTGAGAAACTGGTTTTGGATTGTGTATGGACCTCTGCCTAGGTCTAGCAAAGGTAACGAGTTATTTGCTGACAATTATGTGTAGTGCTACCAGATTTCCAGAGGCTATTCCTTTAAGAACAGTGAGTGCTGATAAGATAATTGAAGCGCTTAACAAGTTCTTCTCGCTGGTAGGTTTGCCAAAAGAAGTTCAAACCGACCAAGGAACCAACTTTACGTCTAGAAAGTTTACCTCATTTTTAGCCTGTCAGATATTAAGCATTGTTTATCGTCTCCTTATCACCCACAGAGCCAAGGAGTGGTCGAACGATTTCATCGAACCTTCAAAACCATGCTTCGCACGTACTGTTGTGAAAATGAAAAGGAATGGGATGTCTACATACAATGTTGCTATTTGCTGTTCGTGATAGCGTACATTCATCGTTGGGGTATTCCTCCTTTTTCAGTTAGTATATGTCCATCAGGTAAGGTCACCCATGGAGGTGATTAAAGAATCAGTTGATTTCAGATGAGAAGGATTCTAGCACGTTACAAGAAATGAAGGAAAAAAAAAATAAAGAAAATATGGAAAGTAGCAACATGAGAATCTTAAAGTAGTACAAGAAGAGATGAAAAGAAATTATGACAAAAAGGCTTGCAAAACGTGAACTCGACATAGGAGATAAGGGTTGTCTAGTGTATCTCCCTACAGCTGGTAAGGTTTTTAACCAGAAGTATATAGGACCTTACACGGTGAAGGAAAAAGTAAGTGATGTTAATTATCGAATTCAATTTCCTACAGGACGGAGGAAAGTTAAAACTTTCCATATTAACAAATTAAAGAAGTATAACGAATCCAGTGGAGTGTTGTCAATTGCAAAAGAGGATGATGAAAAAGACGAAGAAGAAATTGAACTTCGATTAAAAAATACAGATTATTTGAGTGATGATGAAAAATTTAGGAAGTTATGTATTCTTTATCTGATGAACAGAAGCATGATTTTAAAGTGCTAATTCAAAACTTTTCAGATCTATTTTCAGACCATCCTAAAAGGATAAAAGGAGTACAGCATAAAATCAGGTTGAGAGAAGAGACTCCAATAAGTCAGCATCCATACAGAATGTCGCCGAGGCAACAACAACAGTTAAAGACCGAAGTTGCTTATTTACTGAAACACGGACTAGCAGAGGAAATGCCATAGTGAATGGGATAGCCCATGTATTCTAGTCGACAAACCTGACGGAAGTGCAAGAATGTGTACAGACTATCGAAAGGTAAATAATGTAACTATAAAAGATTCATATCCTATGCCCAGAGTAGAAGATATAATTGATAATGTAGCAAAGTTTCCTCTTTTAAGTAAAATTGATTTATTGAAAGGATACTATCAAATTGAGTTAGACAAAAACAGCAGGATATTGCTGCATTTGTTACACCCCATGGACTTTATAATTATAAGGTAATGCCATTTGGTTTATGTAATGCACCTCTGACATTCCAACGTCAGATGAATTATATCTTGAAGGATTTCGAAGGTGTATTTGTTTATTTAGATGACATTATTATTGTTGGAGAAACCTGGGAAGATCACATTAAAAAAGTATATGATGTTTTTAAGAGGTTATTAGAATTTAATGTTACGATAAACCTTGCCAAATGTGAATTTGGAAAAACTACAGTTCAATATTTAGGTCATGAAATAGGAAGTGGCCAAGTGAAACCCTGTTGATTGTCATATTGAGGTCATAAGAATTTGGAACCCTCCCTACATCTAAACGTGGAGTGATGAAAATTTTTGGGAACAGTGGGGTTATTACAGAAAATTTTGTAAAAACTTTTCAGATGTAGCCTACCCATTAACAGAGTTGCTGAAAAAGGATGTGAAGTTTGTGTGGTCAAAGGAATGTGACGATGCCTTCAATAAACTTAAGCTCATGTTAATGTCTAAGCCAGTACTGAATCCCCAGACCTTTAATCTACCATTCAAGTTAGTTAGGTAGACTCCAGTGAAGTAGGAGCTGGCAGTGTATTATTACAGGAACATAATGGTGTTTTACACCCTGTATCTTACTTTTCAAACGAAATATAATAGCCACCAGTTAAATTACAGTATTGTTGAAAAAGAAGCTATAAGTTTTAATTTTGAGTTTAATGCACTTTGAGATATACTTGCTTAAACAGTAACTTTGA
>NC_087215.1:66391553-66429348 GCF_015104395.2 Macrobrachium nipponense | reverse complement strand
GCATGTGTGTATGTATTATGTATTATGTATTATGTATTATGCATTATATATATATATATATATATATATATAGGGTGTGTGTGTGTGTGTGTGTGTGTGTGTGTGTGTGTGTGTGTTGTGTGTGTGTGTATGTGTGTGTGTGGTGTGTAAATAGAAATAGTACAAATATATAAAATACATAATAAATATATATATATCTGTAAATAGAAAATAGTATAAATTATAGACATGGTAAATATCTATATATATATATATATATATATATATTATATATATATATAATATATATATATATATATATAAAGTTACCTACTAACATTTTACCACACCTGAAATACATCCATCCTCGCCTGTACTGATAATAATAATAACTAATAATAATAATAATAATAATAATAATAATAATAAGTAATATAATAATAATAATAAATATTTACATATATATATGTATATTGTGTGTGTGTGTGTGTGTGGTATTTATATATAAAACGAACATTATTCTTACGTACACCCTACGTCAATTCCTCATTAGCTGTCATTTACATATTATCCCTAGGGGATATGATTGACACCTGTGCGTTTTTAAAAACTTGTCAATGTAAAAAAAATTAATTTACGCTTCTTGGCATGAAACCGTTCGTTATTCTGCATTGTTTGCTAGGAGACAGATGTTGCTTACGTAACCCCTAAAGAGTCAGTCTTCATTAAAAGCTCTTCTTCTTCCCTGGTTTGAGGAGGTTAAGTCTTCATATAATGATGCGGTTAGGGTCGACGAACTACGAAGTACTGCCTTAAAGTATATGTATATTAGTATGTATGTATGTATGTATATATATATATATATATATATATATATATATATAAATGTTCTATTACAACAGAATTCCACCTAATTAAAGGACCCCATAACAAGGCCAAAAAATATTGGACACGAATAGCAACAAGATATTTGTTAAATATCGTTTGAAATATTAAATATTTTCGAAATTATTAGCATGAAATCAAATGTACCTACAGTTACCAACATTCCAGGCAATGAAACAAATGAAAAACTACTATATGCATATAAAATTAAGGTAAGTTGCTTGAGACATATAAATGAAAAGACGAATATGTTTTCATATTAAATATTATATTATAGAAATACCAAATACTAAAACTTCGCAACAAAGTTTAATTGCAAGAATCCAGTTTTTCCTTTAAACAATCTCAAACTGTTAATTATGAGAAAAAAGTGACGGGGTCGGGGGTGGGGTGTGGGGGTGTTATGGGAATAAGTGATAAGGAAAAAGGAAAAAATAAAACAATAATGAAATAAAGGAAATATTATCTGTCGCTTCTTCCTAATGAACACCATCATATTCTTTGGAAGCTTGAATTCCAAGGCAGTGGTCCCTGTGGTAGGTTTGTTTCAAAAGAATATGGTCAATTTTCTGAATAAATAATAATGATAATAATATAATAATAATAATAACATAAGCATAAACTTGCATCAACGAAAAATATAAAATCAATTTATAGGGCATAAAATTCTATTTTATCTTCTCATATACATTTGTATTTCCGAGTAAGCATAAAACGGTTAACGAAAAATAAAAAAGGATTAAGAAAAGACGAAGATGAAATGTAATAATAATAATAATAATATTTTATAAAATGGATGTGATGAACGCACCCTCTCCGTTTAAGGGTTTGCACGCACCCTCTCCGTATATGAGTTGAACGCACCCCTCTCTATTTATTATAAATGAAACGCACCTCTCCGTTTATTACGTATAAACGCACCCTCTCTGGTTACGTATGAACGAGTCTTCTCCGTTTTTAAAGTTGAACGCACCCTTCCCTCGTACATAATGAACGTATCCCAAGCTAATCCAGGTTCATTCGTGTTCGTGCGTACTGTCTATCTATCTATCTATCAATCTGTCTATCTATATCTATATAAATATATATATAATATATATATATATAGAATGAGGAGAGAGAGAGAGAGAGAGATGGGAGAGAGAGAGAGAGAGAGAGAGATAGGAAACAAAATTCAACAAGATTAAGGTTCGTCAATCCCCAGTAGCACTGCCACGGAGACGCATCTCTCTGTAGTTAAACTGCTTCATGTTTCGTGCCCTTTGACTTGGCTGGAATCTCGGCCATATTATGTTTCCGTCTCTGTTTCAAAGGACTTTGCCTTTTACTCAAACCACATGAACTCGTAGTGAATGTTTACGCTCTCTTTTCGGTTGTCATAGGTTATCAAAATTGTGTGTTAAGCGGCTATCGAGGGATAATCATTATTCCTTGGTCGTCTTCCACACTCCCCCTCCTCTTCATACTGAGTTTTATAGCTTTTACATTATTCTACTTTTATCAGTAACTTCTTTGTATCAGTTTCCCTCGCAATAATCACAAAATCCTGTTCTTCACAATAATTACGACAAAGTTATATATATGAATTAGCAAAATATAAATATGTGAATAAATAGCGTTCGCTCGAAGTGCTTGTGTATAAAGTATTTCCCCTATTTTTGTTTTCTCTGTTTTTTTGGCGGCGTTTTAAATTGGCCTCTCAATTTTTTGCGGCTTTTTAAATTGGCTCTAAAGTATGCAGAAATAGGCGATAATTACTTCCTTGAAACTCGGGCCTTTGTGTTTGGGCGGGGAAGGTATTTTCCAAAACACGTTCGCTGTTATCATAAATGTACCTCGCCTTACTCGTGTATAACATTAATTTTCTCAGTTCCGCATTTTTTTTCTAGTCATCGGTCGCAATTAGCCTACTCGCTGGCATATTATTTCTTTTTGTATTTCAAGACTTCTACTATAGTGGATTCACATCAACCGTGCATCTGATGTCTAGGCCAGTTCCTTACAACGCTCCTGATTGGCTGTTGATAAGCCAATCACAGGGTTGGAAACTTTCCTCAGTCTCTCTCTCGAGAGAGTTCAAATAGGCAGGATGTATGTTCTACCTCTCCTGAAAGACGTATCCCTTAGGAGAGGTGGCACATAGATCCTACCCATGTGAACTCTCGAGAGAGACTGAGTGTTTCCAGCCCCGTGAATGGCTTATCAACTGCCAATCAGGAGCATCGTAAGGGACTGGCCTAGACAACCCGCATCTGATGTTTAGGCCAGTCCTTTACGATGCTCCTGATTGGCTGTTGATAAGCCAGGCAGTCACAGGGCTGGAAACTCTCAGTCTCTCTCTCGAGAAAGTTCACAGAGGCAGGATGTATGTTCCAACTCTCCTGAGATCTCAAGAGAGGTGGAGCATACGTCCTGCTTATGTGAACTCTCTCGAGAGAGAGACTGAGAGCTTCCAGCCCTGTGACTGACATATCAATAGCCAATCAGGAGCGTCGTAAGGGACTGGCCTAGACATCAGATGCACAGATCATGAGGATCTACTATATAGCCACCGCTTGGCAACCTGCTGGCATAACGACGCATGCGCCGAGCGCGTCCTGCTACAGACCGAACCCACGGACGGACGGGAACCCCTCTTGTCTATTTATCTTGCCTCGCTTTGAGACAGTGCTGTTTCTAACCAGAGGACTCTGTCTCCCCCTTGAAGCACCATTCTTATCATATGCGAAAACAATTTTGCGGAACGCGTTTTGTCGTTGTTTGAGTTGCGTTTTATCTTTACTTTGATGCAGCTTATAAACATTGCGGCTCATCCTCTTTTGGACAACGATGTTTTTCCCACCGAAATTATGTTGGTCTTCTGTTTTGGATTGCATCGAAATGTTTCATGTTTCACGCTGTCTTGTTTTATGCAGCAGCATTTCCCATGGTTCCTTATATATATATATATATATATCTATAATATATATATATATATATAGTATATATATATATATATATATATATATGATAATGATCACATCACCCCGTGGTGCATATGAATTATTCGAGAACCTACGACAGGACGAAATTATTATCAGCTAGAAAATTCCCCTTCGTTTTACATATATGAAAATATATCATTTCCGAGGTGGAGCGAATTAGATATTAAAGAAGGACATTTGTAGCTCGAATAATATAACACACACACACACACACACACACACACACACACACACATATATATATATATATATATATATATATTATATATATATATATATATATATATATATATATATATATATAGTATATATATATCTTCGTATATGGACTTGAAAATGTAGACTATACTATAGATGTATACTCGTTCCAAGTCCCAACTTCACTTACCTTTCTACTGTGGATTTATGGATATTCTCAAGTACGTGTTCCTCCGTGCCATACATTGGGATATATATATATATATAATTTATATATATATATATATATAGATATATATATATAGTATATAGTATTATATATATATATATATATATATATATATATATTCAGGAAAGCCACAGACCGTGGATGTTTAAAAGAAGATTTATTCACGAAGAAACGTTCCGAACATGACTATCTTCTTCCGTTGTACCTGAAGGTTGGTGTAACAGCAGTTGTTTATACTTTGCTTCTTTTTTGTTTGGATTTTTAATTTTTTTTATTTGTCGTTTTAAGAATCCTGTTTTGTTTTCTTTGCGTTTTTTTAGGATTTTTAATTTTATTACTCTGTCATTAGTCATGTGCGAAACGGCTTCCTTGAATTGTGAATTGATGTATGAGGATCGTACTGCAGATAGTATGATATTATATATATATATGATATATATATATATATATATCTATATATCTAAAAGATTTATCATATATAAATCTATCGCTATATATAATTATCTATATATATATCTATTATAATATTAATCTTAATATAATAGATATATATAAATTAAATTATAAATATTAAATAATATATAACAATTATATATCTAATATATCAACTATTTATATATATCAAATATTAGTAAATTATATCTATATAAATTAGAATATAATAAAAAATAATAATATAATATTATAATAAATAATAATATAATAAATATATATAATATAGCATAATATAATTAATAAAATATACAAAAAAATATTATTATATATATAAAAACATAAATTAATAATAAATAAAATATATAATATAACAATATTAATAAAATACATAAATATATAATTATACATAATATATATATCATTAAATATTATAATATAAAAATATATAATATACAAATTATATAAATATAAATATAAAATATATTAAAATACAATTATATTAATAATAATATATTATATATATAATATTATTATATAAAATAATTATTATGTAAATAATTTATATTATCACATACACCGTGATTCATATAAATCATTCGAGCTACAAATGTCCTTTAATATCTAAATCGCTCTACCTCGGAATTGATATATTTTCATATATGTACCGAGGGGGAATTTTTTAGTTGATAATAATTTCGTACCCCCATGGGATCGAACCACAGTCCAGTTGGACGGGGAACGAAATCAGGATCGGACAGTGACTCTACCGAAACGGTAGCGTCACTGTCCGATCCTGATTTCGTTCCCCGTCCAAAACTGGTTCGATCCCATGGGGGTACGAAATATTATCAACTAAAAAATTCCCCCTCGGTACATATATGAAAATATATCAATTCCGGGGAGGATAGAGCGAATTAGATAAAAGCACCGCTAACACAATGAGACCTTACCGTTGTTCGGATAGGGATGTCCCGCGACCCTGACCACTGATGAGCGCGCACAGGTGGTAGCTGACAAGCGGATCTATAATTCTATTTGTAAATTCCAGGTGTAGATGAAGTATGTTGCTGGGAATGGAAATGCCAGTAGCTCTCAGTATGTCGAGTTTAGTGGGCGTGTCCGCTGGAACACTTGATTAAAAAAATGGGTCTTCTGATTTCCAGCGTCCTGTCCCACCGACAGATTCATAATCTATGTCTTACCGATGATGGCCGATTCCAAAATCCACCTTCAGTCCGGTCAGTTAAGTCATAACAAGGTGTGATCCGACCTCCAGCTCGCCCGGGACGCTTGCAAGATCGTCCCCTCAAGCAGTAGTTGTAAAGATTATACATTCCTAACTTTTGACGTAAATTGAAACGTGCTAAAATCTACGATCGAACAGAGCCTTGTTTCACCAACGAAAATTAAAATGAATATATCTTATTAAAAATAATTTTTCTGTACACTGTTTAACAAGCACACTATTTACCTTTTTACATTTTGATCCTAATAAAATTCCTGCATTTTTACCTCCACGCGAAACCCCTTTTTCAGACATTTTTAGGCTCTTCCATAGACCTTTCCTACCCCCCCCCAACAAGAACAGCAACAACAAAGTAGTTTGTAGGCTTACTCCCTGAGTAAGGGAAAAAAGGCTAAACTTCATTCCAGGCTGTGGTGTGGCCAGTATCCCACGTGAAATACGTACTTGCATCTGCTTGTTTGTTATTTAGATAATACTATAATTAGCGAACTATCGGTGGGTTTAGGATAGTGAAAAAAACATAGGGGTTGTCAGATGTGTGATGTTCAGTTAACTTCTTTGACGTTTTCAGTTATGATATTTTCAACTACTTTTAAGATGTTTTCAGTCAACGTTTATGATGTTGTCAGTTACTTTTATGTTTTCAGCTAACTTTTATAATGTTTTCAGTTACTTTTATTATATTTTCAGTTATGATGTTTTCAGTTATTTTTATTATTTTTTTTCACTTAACGTCCATGATGCTTTCAATAAACTTAAATGATGCTTTCCAATATACTTTTATGATGCTTTCAGTTATGATGTTTTCAACTACTTTTATGATGTTTCCAGTTAACGTTTATGATGTTTTCCAGTTTAACGTTATGATTTTTCTTTTGTTACTAGTTTTCAGTTAACTTTTATGATGTTTTCAGTTATATTTTCAATTATAAAGTTTTCATTTAACTTTTATTACATTTTCAGTTATGATTTTTTCTGTTACTTTTATATTTTCAGTGAACTTTTATGAAGTTTTCAGTTACTTTTATAATGTTTTCAGTTAACTTTTATTATATTTTCAGTTATGATTTTTTCAGTTAACTTGTAACAATTTTTCACTTAACGTTTATGATGCTTTCAATAAACTTTTATGATGTTTTTAATCAACTATTATGCGTTCAGTTATGATTTTTAAGTTATTTAATGACATTTCTGGTTAACTATTACGATTTCTTCAGTTAAGTTCCATGACGTTTTCAGCTTAAGGTATCGTTATTACGCCACCAAAGAAAGTCTCTTTAAAGTATATTTCGTTCGCTTTGTTGAAAGCCTTCTCGATAACATTACCAACAATTGCCCTAAGACAATTCGACCACTGATTTCATTAGAATTAATATCTCAGTCCTTTATTTTCCTTAATGCAAAAGGTCAACATTTGCCGTTTAATGAAGATGTGGCCACAATAGCAAAATCTTTATTCCTGAATCATCTCGTATTTATCCCCTCCATGTACCCATACGATAACTAATTTGAATACAGACCAACATGAAACTGACTAAACCCGAAGGTCTTTGTTTACTTCCAGCTCATGTGATAAAATCCATTGTTAAAAATAGTCTCGCTCGTAACGTCTTTGATACTCAGGAACGCTGACATTTGCCGGAAGGGTGAGCGTAGGATTTGACTTGTGTCTCTATCTCGAGGAAACAACAGGGATTTAGTGTCAAGCTCGTGTGTCTGTGTGTGTGTCTGTCTGTCTGTGCGTGCGTGTGTGTGTGTGTGTGTGTGTGTGCCTTCGCGAGCTCGCGTTTAGGCTTACGCCTCCATAAGGCTAAAACAACACAGATTATATCTCATCACCCCCCTACGTTCTCCAAGATGGTTCAAATCGTTGCAAGATGAGACTACAGAGAGGAGGAGACAGACATCATTTGAAAATGTGTTTAGGCCTTGAAGAACTGAGATATACTTAACTTTTCTCCCTCTGTGATTTTTTCTTTTTTTTTTTTTTTTTTTTTTTTTTTTTTTTTTTTTTTTTGTACCTGGGTTCCATCTAAGCATACTTAGGTTTTAACAAAAGGGTATAAAAGGTCTTTTTCAGTTTTCGTAATATTATAGAAACGTCTTACGACTCCTTATATCTCTCGTCTCCTAATTACCAACCCGTATGATATTTGACACCGACGATACTTGTCTTGGGAACAAAACAAAACAAAACAAAAAATAGATCATTTCTGTATTAGGGTTCACGAAAAAAAGTAAAAGATTGCAATCGAGTCTATAATCAAAGCCACCGAAAATAGCAAATCTATCTTGATGTTGTATGAGCCGCAACCCATGAAACTCTCAGCCGGCCGTGGTGGCCTGTGTTGTTGCATCACCAGAAGAAGGGTCATGTCTAACTTTAACTTTAAATAGGAATTAAAAAACATAGCGAGGCTAGAGGGTTGCGATTTGGAATGTTTGATGATTGGCGGGTGGGTGGCCAACATACCAATTTGCAGCCCTCTAGACTCGGTGGTTTTGAAGATCTGAGGGCGGACAGACAGTTTTTTTTTTTTTTTTTTTTTTTTTTTTTTTACAGAAAACTGAAATGTCGTTTTACCGCCAAAAAAAAAAAACTACAATCAATTCAGCAATTGTATGATGGTACTATTGACTCAAGAAATATCTTCTGACGCCTGCTAACTCCTGAACCCTCATTAACTCTCTTAATTCTCTCTCCCCGTCTTCTTGCGCGCGCGCATTCGCGTTTTCTCTTACTAATTGTTCGCCAACTTTGCCCATCGCTCCTATCGTAAACTCATTAAACTGTACGAAATCATAACCGGTCCATTTTTCCAAAATTGCTTTCGTGCGTCAACAAACTGGATGATGTTATTTAACATCATCTCTCTCTCTCTCTCTCTCTCTCTCTCTCTCTCTCTCTCTCTCTCTCTCTCCTGTGTCTTTGCTCATCATAGCAAGACTGCCTCTTTCAACCTCTCAAAAACCTCTTTCCTCCTTCAACATCTCAAAAACCTCTTTCCTCCTTCAACCTCTCAAAAACATCTTGCACTACTTAAGGATGTCCTCTCTCTCTCTCTCTCTCTCTCTCTCTCTCTCTCTCTCTCTCTCTCTCTCTCTCCACTGGATTCCAGATCTCTCTTATGGCTTGGTTCTTTTGGGCCTGGAAACTGAGTAGAACATCCTTGTTACGCGTTCTTTGATGTAAAGAAAAAAAAATGGCTGAATCGGAGAACTTCGATCTCCAGCTGTCAAAAAAAAAAAATCTTAATTTACATTGTCATTTTGATTTTTTTTCTTTTTTTCTATCTGACTGGATGTCATTGAGGAACCTGTCCAAATATAGACTTAAAAATGATGGCTGGGATAAGTGAATCACTCCAAAATAATTACATCCTGTTAAATGCAATTAAACGGGAGGTATGTGTGCGTATATAAACACTCTGACAAGAGTAAAAATACTTTGTAAAACGCTCTACATCTTCGTACAGAGCAGGGTCAGTCATGGATAAGAAGGAGCTCTACTTTTAAGAGAAGACGACCCAATTCCTTAAAATAACAATTTTTGAGATCGCAGTCTATTTACAGCCTAGACTTTCTTTGCCTAATTAATCCACTTCTTTGTTCTGTTTTTAATATCTCAGCCTATACTGACGTGAGCTCTAACACAGGCAACCGCTCGTATTCCAACTGAGAGCTGATTAACTTTCTATTTGTGTTTTCCGGCCAATTTGAAATCAAAAGATCGCACGCGAGAGGACCTCATTAACTCCTGACGTCCCTACCTGTCCGGGTGAGGCGATGACAGCCCCGAAATTTCTTTATTTCAAAGCTCGGCCTAAAATGGATATGGAGGAAGCCTTTGACGATTTTAATTACAATCAGAAAATGTAATAATTTGAACTACTCAATTTGCAGCTGTTCTTCTGGGGATATATGTGAAATGTAAAAGAAATATTGGTAAAATTTCCAACAAAATATTGAGGTATTTTGTTTACATAATATATATATATATATATATATATATATTATATATATATATAATATATATATATACATATATATATATACATATACATATATATAAAAGTTAATTTCTGTCTGTCTGTTTGACATGCACACCCATGCAGACACTATGAAAGTTATGGCTACCGAATTTTTACCGTAGGCTCCCCTCCCCCCGACCCCCGAAGGCTTCAGTCAAAATCCGAGATTCGAAGGCCATTTCAAAGGGAGGGGCGGGGGTTTAACCCCTCTGTTTCATACCGCCTCATTTTCTACAACTTTCGAAGTTGACAGAAAAATCTTCGGAATTATCACAACACTTATTCTGAAAGTGATTGAATAAATCGCCCAGTAGGAATGAATGAATTTATAAAATTTATGGCCATTTGCCAGTTTGTCGTCTCTCTCTCTCTCTCTCTCTCTCTCTCTCTCTCTCTCCACTGGATTCCAGATCTCTCTTATGGCTTGGTTCTTTTGGGCCTGCAAACTGAGTAGAACATCCTTGTTACGCGTTCTTTGATGTAAAAAAAAAAAATGGCTGAATCGGAGAACTTCGATCTCCATCTGTCAAAAAAAAAAATCTTAATTTACATTGTCATTTTGTTTTTGTTTTTCCTTTTTTTTATCTGACTGGATGTCATTGAGGAACCTGTCCAAATATAGACTTAAAAATGATGGCTGGGATAAGTGAATCACTTCAAAATAATTACATCCTGTTAAATGCAATTAAACGGGAGGTATGTGTGCGTATATAAACACTCTGACAAGAGTAAAAATACTTTGTAAAACGCTCTACATCTTCGTACAGAGCAGGGTCAGTCATGGATAAGAAGGAGCTCTACTTTTAAGAGAAGACGACCCATTCCTTAAATATATTTTTGAGATCGCAGTCTATTTACAGCCTAGACTTTCTTTGCCTAATTAATCCACTTCTTTTGTTCTGTTTTTAATATCTCGGCCTATACTGACGTGAGCTCTAACACAGGCAACCGCTCGTATTCCAACTGAGAGCTGATTAACTTTCTGTTTGTGTTTTCCGGCCAATTTGAAATCAAAAGATCGCACGCGAGAGGACCTCATTAACTCCTGACGTCCCTACCTGTCCAGTTGAGGCGATGACAGCCCCGAAATTTCTCTATTTCAAAGCTCGGCCTCAAATGGATATGGAGGAAGCCTTTGACGATTTTAATTGCAATAAAAAAATTTAATAATTTGAACTACTCAATTTGCAGCTGTTCTTCTGGGGATAGATGTAAAATGTAAAAGAAATATTGGTAAAATTTCCAACAAAATATTGAGGTGTTTTGTTTACATATATATATATTATATATATATATATATATATATATATATTATTATATATATATTATATATATACATATATATACATATATATAAATGTTAATTTCTGTCTGTCTGTTCGACATGCACACCCAGACACTATGAAAGTTATGGCTACCGAATTTTTACCGTAGGCTACCCTCCCCCCGACCCCCGAAGGCTTTAGTCAAAATCCGAGATTCGAAGGCCATTTCAAAGGGAGGGGCGGGGGTTTAACCCCTCTCTTTCATACCGCCTCATTTTCTACAACTTACGAAGTTGACAGAAAAATCTTCGGAATTATCACAACACTAATTCTGAAAGTGATTGCATAAATCGCCCAGTAGGAATGAATGAATTTATAAAATTTGTGGCCATTTGCCACGCGCCGGTGCCAAAGGCCATTTAGCACATATATATCGACTGGATATATTTACTAATAAAATGTACACTTATATAATTAATCCAAATTATTAAAATCAAATTCATATTAAAATCCTAAATTAAATATCATAAAACAAATGGATTTCCTTAAGAAATTTAAAAATCTCCTCTGCGGGAGCACCCTCTCCTAAACTATCTGATAAAGGTTTGTTGGTGAAACCAAACCGACGTCTATGATTAAAATAAAGAGGACAGTCGACAAATATATGCCTCACTGTAATGCCAACACTACAATTGGAGCATTGAGGAACCTGCCTCTCTGCTCCACTAGTTAAAAGATACCTGTGTTAAAAACGTATGCCCTATACGCAGGCGCGTTAAAACTATACTAGATCTTCTATCCATCCCAACAGATGGGGACCAGGGATGAACAGAAGGTCTGATCGATTTCAACTTTAAATTACTATCTAAGTTGGACCAGTGATTCTGCCACTTAGTGCTACAAAATGATTTAATAAAAAGTTTAAAATCTTCACAGGGAACACGCACAGAGTGGGAAGCCCGGGAGGAAGCTGCCCGCTTAGCGGCTGTATCAGCCAGCTCGCTACCACGAATTCCCACATGCGAGGGAACCCAACAAAACTTCACACTGATGTGTTTTCGAGAATACAGAAGGACCAGCCAATCCTGCACCTCTTGGACAAGTTGATTAGATGGCATCAACTTCTGGAGTGCAGCTAGGGAACTCTGGGAATCACAATAAATAATATACGAGTCCCCAGTTCTACTTGTACTAAAAATAAATTTCAAAACTCTAAAAATAGCATAAATCTCAGCATTAAAAATTGAGAACTTAATAGGGAGGCTTTTTTTAATTGTTCTCTCACCGACGATAACAGAACATCCAACTCCATTTGCTGATTTTGACCCATCTGTATATACAGCAATCGAGTTACTATGCTCAGAAACATGGGCCAAGAAGCTACTTTTAAGCTGAACACTTGAGCTGATCTTTTTGTTGTCTCTAACTTGGCAAATATCTAAAGGAGGCCTACACCAAGGAGGGAATTTAGAAAATGTAGTTTCCATAACTAGTGGAGGAATAAGGCCTACCTCTCTCGCACTAATGTTTAATCTAACTTCAAGGGGCTTAGGCAATGTAGGTCTAGTTGGTGCTCTGTCAACAGGATGTTTTATATACTTAAAATTTGGATTATATTGAGAGGTTAGTGCTCGTAACAAATATCGGAGACCCTGTTCCTCCCTCCGAATGAAAAGTGGAGGAAAACCAGAGTCTACATAAAGGCTCTCAACAGGAGAAGTTTTAAAATCACCGGTACAAATACGCAATGCCATATTGTGTACTACATTCAGCTTGCCTAACAAGGTCTTACATGCCGAGCCATAATCCTGAGATCCATAATCAATCTTACTCAAGGAAAGGGCCTGATAAATCTTTAATAAAGTAGTACGGTCAGCTCCAAAATTCAGGTTACTGACAACTCTAAAAATATTGCGCCGTTGTTTATCATTTACTGCAGTCTCATTTATATGTTCAGCATAAGTCAATTTTTTGTCAAAAATAATTCCTAAATATTTGACTTTATCTTCATACAACAAAAAAGAACCTTCTAAAAATAAAGTTGGAATCTCTTCCCTTCTTCGTGGTCTTCAAAAACGTATAGCTTTAGTTTTATCAGCAGAAAATTTGAAACCTTTACTATTAGCCCAGGTAGTAGCAACATTAACTGCAATCTGAATTTTAGTACAAGCTTCAACTGCAGTAGCTCTACTACACATAACAACAATATCATCCACGAATGCTTGACCAGTTACTCCAACAGGGAGATGTTCAAGTAAACCATTAATGGCAATATTAAAAAAGGTTAGACTAAGCACACTCCCTTGTGGAATGCCTTCTTCCTGAAGATACTCTGATGAGAAGGTAGAGCCAATTCTAACTTTAAGGTACCGGTCAGACAGGAAGTCTTTGGCAAAATTATACAAATTGCCACCAATACGCCATTCAACCAGCTGCATTAAAATACCAGCCCTCCAGGTAATATCAAAGGCTTTTTCCAGATCAAAGAACACAGCAATAGTTTGATTTTGGACTGCAAAAGCATTCTGATTCTCACTTGTGAGACATAATAAGGGGTCCAAAGTACTTCTATTCTTGCGGAAGCCAAATTGCCTCTTCGACAACAGGCTCTTTGTTTCTAATAACCACATCAGACGAAAATTCACCATTCATTCGTAAATCTTGAAGACACAGCTGGTAGGAGCAATAGTCCTATAACTTTTGGGCTGACTAGGGTCCTTTCCAGGTTTCAAAACAGGAACTATAACAGAGTTTTTCCACAACTTGTATGAAGTCCCTGAGCACCAGAATTCGTTCAAAACATCAACAAAGAATTTTTTTGACTCCAGAGGTAAATAATAACATCTTCTACAGGTATTTGGAGAAGACAAAGATAAGGCATATTCGAATTCGACAATACTAAATGGAAGGTTATATGCCTCAGTTAGAACAAACAGGCGGATTAACTATAGTCGTATTTCTAATATTGCGAAATTCAGGGGAGTAGTGACTGGGGCTTGAAATGCTTGAAAAGTGCCGAGCAAAGGCCTCTGCCACCTCTCTTGCATCCGATATAACTACCAAGTCGATTTTCAAAATAGGTAAAGAAGGGAAAAATTTCTTTAGTAATTTACGGATTCTATCCCAAACCAGAGAAAGTGGCGAGTTATACTTTAATTCTGATATGTACTTAACGAAGGACTCCCTCCTTGCTTCTTTAAAAACTTGCTTTTGTTTGGCGAGGTTTTTCTTGCATATTTTTCTATTAACCAAGACAGGACGTCTTCGATATCGCTTGTAACTAGCTCTAGCAATTTTCCTACTCAAGGCACATTTACTATTCCACCAAGGTACCAGTGGATGACGGGGTTTCCCTGATGTTTTAGGAATTGACATTCGTTGCCCCTCCAATCATTACACCAGCGAGATATTCATAGGCAGCCGAGGGGCAAGGAAATTCATTGGCCTTACGATTGACATTGGTAGATTTTTCATACAACTGCCAATCTGCCTCCTTTATCTTCCATTTGGGTAAAGATGGGGAGGGTGTATTTTGTACATACTTAAGATGGATGGGATAGTGGTCGCTCCCATAGAGATTTTCATCCACTGACCACTTATAGTCTAATCGTAATGACAACGAACATATTGTAAGATCAATTGCTGACCTGGAGTTATGGGCTACATCAAACCTTGTAGGAGAATCATCGTTCATTAAAACTACATCATTGCAATCTAACAATCTTTCAATTAGCTATAAGCCCACGGTGATGACACCTACCTTTCCCCCACAAAGTGTGTTTTGCATTGAAATCCCCAGCAGAATGAAAGGCTGAGGTAGATGGTCCAAAAGTGATTACAAATCTTCAACCTCTAATTGTCTTGGATTGCCAGCTCTGTCCACCAATCGAGTTTCTAAGTCAGGTTCTAGATAAAGAGAGCACAGAGTGACCCATTTGTTGATGAAAATCTGTGTTGCACATGCTTGCAGTATCGAGTCTAATTGGATAACTTTTTGTGGCAATGACTTGGCCGCAATAATACATGTGCTACCCTGAGCACGTTCACCTACAAGTGGTGGAGATCTGTGAAAAATAAAGTTCTGTCCACAGTTAGGAGAAACATTACCTAGTTTGGTCTCTTGCAAACAAAGGGCAGCTAAATTATGCTCCTTAAAAAGGACCCGGACCTGTTCTCTGTTTGAATGGAAACCTCGTATGTTCCACTGACAAAGAGCCATTATTCACTATTAGATTTTTTTTTTTTTTTTTTTTTTACTTGGAATGGGCTGGGTCTGGAAAGACTTGGTCTTGGTCTTTGTTTCGTAGAGGAGGAACTTGGCAGATCCTCAAGAGACCTGCTATTTCCTTTCTTGGGAACCCTACCATGGTGTGGGGATATAGGTGGAATTGATGAAGGAGTACGGGATATCTTATTTCTAGAGGCACCGTCTCTGCAGCGTGCACCTGAGTCTTATGAGGTGAACTGAACGAGGTTTCATTCTGAGACATACCCAGATCAGGCAGCGAAGCTACCTGTGAGGCTTCTACATCAGAAGCCCGAGAGATCTCCCAGAAGCCCATAGGAGGCCCATCTGGAGGGGACAAAGGAGCCTTCTTGGATGAAGGCGGAATGCTGAATGTACTTCGAGCTCAGAAGGGGATATCTGAAGCTTTGGCTTTGAAGTTGGCATCCTAGATTGATCTTTTTTATTTGATTTTCCACTTTTCACTACATCACTATATTGAAGTCTTGGGAGCAAAAGTCTTTTTGCCTGGCCAATACTTATATGTTCAGCATGAGCTTTCTCTATGGCTACCACTTCATTTTTAAATTACTCACATTCCTTATGCCTTGCATTATGATTTCCCTTACAATTTATACATAATATTTGATTAGAACATTCGCCTTCATGCTTTTGTAAGGGGCAGGCAGTGCACAACTGATCTCTAGTACACATCTTTGACGAGTGACCATATCCCAAACATATGAAGCATTGGAGTGGTCTATGCTTAAAAGGTCTAACACGAAATCTCTCCTTGTCAACATATACATAATCAGGAACTTGATCATTATTAAAAGTAAAAATAATCATTCTTGACCTTGGAACCTTGAAAATCTTCCACACTTTATCATCACACATTTCCAGCAATTCCTCGTCAGACAGTTTATATAGGTTTTGACTGAATACCACTCCCCTAACATAACTAAAACTATAGTGTGGTTTGACTTCTTTTATCATGTTAGTATTTTTCAACTTAGAGATTATGTGATCTTGTCTATAAGACTTTGCATGAACCAAAAAACTGTTCTTTCCAAATCTAGTAATATCAGAGTTGGTCATTGTTCCTACCAATGTTCTCAATGTTTCCTGAAGTGAAAAAGATGGCAAAAGTCTGATTTTGTTGAAACAATCAGCCACCTGGCAGGTAGAGGTGTCCTCACCTTACATTTCCCATCTGTAGTTTCCTGACTGACCCTAGCTGGATAAAAGGAATCTACTTCAATATTCTGGGATATCTTATGTATGAATACACATTTTAATTTTTCCTTAGATGAACACTTTAAAGCATTCATGGCATTCTTATGAGTAGTAAACTCAATCCAAACCCTCCAAAATGCAAAATCTTCAGTTTCACAATACTTTATGACTTTAATTTCACCATACCTTCCAAACATTTCCATAAAAACAAAAGAATTTAAATCTGAGGGGAGAGAATCAACATAAAGGATTCTCTCACCACTACTAGAGCTTTCCATAGACACATTCAAGGTCTTGTCATGGGTCGTCTTCTGTACAATTGAATTTTCTTTAGGATTGTCCTTGTTCGTGCCAGAGGTTGAAGAGGAGGGTAGTGTCAGGAGGTCGCATTGTCCGGGGGAGTTTATTATAGGGTAGTTAATTATTAATCCTTCAAAAGAAATTTGAAAAACCTACTGCAAATCAGGCAGAAAACTAGGCCCCCCGCACCAACCCCTCTCTCACCAAAGACACTCAGCAGAGACTGACTCCCGTATGTCCACTCCCTACCCTATCCCGAAGGGATAGCTCTATCATAACATGAGTGGCTCATGTGTAAGCAAAACCCGCTTGATAGGACTGAGGGCATAACTAGTATGCAATCATCCCCATTCATGTTACAATAGAGGGCAAACTGGATAGAATACCGAGAGTCCTACCATAGAGACTATACCTCCCCGGATTCCGCAGCAGTCCCCCAATATGGGGTAGTTCCGCCCCGATGGATATTGGTATGAAATCATATCAACATCCTCAGGGTCCAAACACACTCGAGAGACGGACCAAACCTCTACAGACTCCGCCATTTGGATCAAGAAAGAGCCAATGCGCAGAAGCTCAGCCCCTGCCCAACCTGAAAGAAGGTTTTAGTGAAGAGGGGGGGTGACAGCTAGGTTGAGCAACGGAGTTAAAGATAGTAGAGGAGTGGATACAAAATATAAAGTATGAGGAAAATTGAGACTTTTGGATTCAAACTGGGAGATATTTCTCCCAGTTCAAAAGCACTCTTGCCCGCTATGCATTTTCAGCCGTCAGCTGAAAATGCGTAACTTCGTCAAGGCAGTCTCAAATCAAGAGGGCCGCCCTGTAGGAGTTGTCATCAATGACGGCCTGCATTCTTTTTATCCCGAGCAACGCCGGGTACAGGAGCTAGTGTATATATATACATATATATATATATATATATATATATATTATATATATATATATATATATATATATATATATACAGCTACACCTGTTATTCAATCATTTTAGTTTTCTGAAAAGAAAACTATTGTGTCGGCTTTGCCTGTCCGTCAGCACTTTTTTCCATCCTCCCTCAGATCTTAAAAATCCTGAGGCTAGAGGGCTGCAAATTGATATTTTGATCACCCACCCTCCGATTATCGAGCATACCAAATTGCAGCCCTCTAGATTCAGTAGTTATTTTCATTCTATTTAAGGTTAAAGTTAACTATAATTGTGCGTCTGGCAACGATAAAGGCCAGGCCACCACCGCGGCGTGGTTGAAGATCTATTTTTTCGGTGGCCTCTGATGTACTATATATATTGCACATTTATTTCCAATGCTGTTGATATTTCATTCGATGCATAAACTCCACATACATTACAAACTCATATTACAAACTCCACATTAGCAACCATTTCGCATCAATAAACCTCCCGCGAGGGTACAAAAAAAATGGATTTTATTTCCCTGATGTAATCCCATAACAGGATGACAAGGAGGAAAAAAAAGCTGATTCATCAATATGATATTCTGGCGTTATTGTCACATCGGTTTTCGATGGGAGGAACAAAAATACCGAAATTATTCAACGTAGTTAAAATTTTAAGGAATTTCAAATATTATGAATATTCTCACTCCATAAAACATTATACTCGTACGTATGTAGTCTTTATGGGTACAGAAAAAATCAGCGTTCAATACTGCAAAAACAATTGCATGAATGAAGCTTTATAATGTTGTCTTTATTAAAAAATTAAATTTTTTTCTTTTACAAAAGTAATTACGATAATAAAAGTAAGTTATATTCCTACCTCTCCCAAATTCAAGAAATTATATAAATTTCGTAGAATTAGGATGATGATAGCTTTGCCCCCATATAAGCAGTCAAGAAATAGCAACATCTCTCAAAATTAGTAACGAAGAAATAAAAAATATATTTTTATCATTGCGATTCATTACGAAATAAAAGATTTTAAGTCATATCTTGCGTTGCCATGCTTGGTCAAAATTTTGCGTCAAAATACATTTCTAATTTTTTGCATAATTCTCTGTCGCCATTTTTGGTCAGGTTTCTTTTTTTGTGAGAATCCATGAATGACTTTTTGCGCCATCTCCGTTGCTATTTTTGGTCAGAAATTTGCGTAAAAATCTTATAAATAACTTTTTTGAGTCACCTTCAAAATTTTTGTAAGAATCCAATCTTCCATTGCCATTTTTATTTTGTCTGAATTTTGCGTCAAAATGCATAAATGAATCTTTGCGAGATCTTGCTAAAAAAAACGCACACACAACTAAACAAAATCATAACCACGTCATCTATAACAATTCAGAAATTCTGTCTGAAACGAAACATAAGAGGTAAAATCAAAACCTTGAACCAACCTAAAAAAGAAAAAAAATCTCAATGAGTCTAGTCAGGAAAAATCCCTCAGGAAAAGGATTCCCAACACTCATTAACCTTGTTCAACGAAGGATGCCTTATTAATCCTTCACGCCTGTTGGTGATCAAAGGAGAGAGAGAGAGAGAGAGAGAGAGAGAGAGAGAGAGAGAGAGAGAAAAGACTCCTATCCATTTCAAAATGGAGTGGGCAAAGGTTACCCTTTGAGGGTACGTGTTTTTTTTTTTTTTCGTAGTTTGGAACTACCTTATCTCTCGTCGGTTTTCGAAGTAAATGGTTCTCCACTTCTCTTGGTATAAAGGTTGTTGAATCAATGGAAAAATATTAGACACTGCTTCTTTTATTTATGTATATGTATACACATATACACACACCCACACACACCCACACCCAAAACATATCGAGAACACATGAATGTTGATTATTGAATCGTATATCTATCTCCAGAGGATTCTCAGGGACTACACACGACTCCAAAGAAACCAAAGGGACTAAAAAGAACCCCAAAAGACTCCAATGGAAATGGACTCCACAGGATTCCATTGGAGTCCAAAAACTCTCCAAAAGGGTCCAAAAATCTCCAAAGAAGTTCCAAAAATCTCCCCAGGATTCCAAAGACCTCTAAAGGACTTTAAAGGTCTCCAAAGGAGTTAAAAGGCCTCCAAAGACCTCCAAAGGATTCCACAGACCTCCAAAGGATTCCAAAGACCTCGTAAGGGCTTCAAAGGACTCCAAAGGACTCCAAAGGCCTCCAAAGGCCTCCAAAGGCCTCCAAAGGATTCCGAGACCTCCAAAGGTTTTCCAAAGACCTCCAAAGGATCTCCAAAGACCTCCGAAGGCCCCCAAAAACCTGCAAAGGTCACAAAACCCTCCAAGGGATTCCGAAGACCTACAAAAGATTCCAAAGACCTCCAAAGGACTTCAAAGGACTCCAAAGGGCTCCAAAAGTTTCCAAAGACCTCCAAAGGATTCCGAAGACCTCCAAAGGACTCCAAAGAACTTCAAAGGACTCCAAATACCTCCAAAGACCTCCAAAGGATTCCAAAGACCTCCAAAGGACTTTAAAGGACTCCAAGATGTGGTTCGGAAGTCACGTAAAGCCGTTGGTCCCGTTGCTGAATAACCACTGGTTCCATGCAACGTAAAAGCACCATACAAACAAACAATAAAGGACTCAAAATGGCTTCAAAGATCTCCAAAGGAATCCGAAGACCTCCAAAAGGATTCCGAAGACCTCCACAGGACTTCATTGGACTCCAAAGGCTTCCAAAGGCCCCCAAAGGCCTCCAAAGGATTCCGAAGACCTCCAAAGGATTGTAAAGACCTGCAAAGGAATTCAAAAGACTCCAAAGGACCCCAAAGACCTACAAAGACCTCCAAAGGATTCTGAGACCTCCAAAGGACTCAAAAAGAACTTCAAAGGACTCCCAAATACCTCCAAAGACCTCCAAAGGATTCTGAAGACTTCCAGAGGACTTCAAAGGACTCCAAAGAGCTTCAAAGATCTCCGAAGGAATCCAAAGGCCTCCAAAGGATTCCAAAGACCTCCAAAGGACTCCAAAGAACTTCAAAGGACTCCAAATGCCTCCAAAGACATCAAAAGGATTCTGAAGACCTCCAAAGGACTTCAAAGGACTCCAAAGGGCTTCAAAGATCTCCAAAGGAATCCAAGGATTCCAAGACCTCCAAAGGATTCCAAGACTCCAGAGACTTCAAAGGACTCCAAAGGGCTCCAAAAGCCTCCAAAGGCTTCCAAAGGATTTCGAAGACCTCCAAAGGCCTCCAAATTACTAAAAAATCCCAAGACCACCAAAGGATTCCAAAGACCTTTAAAGAACTTCAAAGGACTCCAAAGGACTCCAAAGGCCCCAAAGCCCTGCAAAGGATTCCGAAGGCCTCCAAAGGCTTCCAAATCACTAAAAAAATCCAAAGACCTCCAAAGGATTCCAAAGAGACCTCCGCAAAGGGCTTTCAAAGGGTACTCCACAGGGCTCCAAAAGCCCTCCAAAGACCTCCAAGGATTCCGAAGACCTCCATAGGCCTCCAAATTACTATAAAAATCCAAAGAAATCCAAACGATTCTAAGACCCCCCAAAGGCTCCAAAGACCTTCAAAGGCCTCCAAATTACTGAAAACAAATCCAAAGAACTCAAAAGGATTCCAAAGTCCTCCAATTACTCCAAAGGATTCCATAGGACTCCACAGGCCAAATATACCCAAATTATCTTTTTTAGCGAGGACAAAATTAGCGACCACATTACATCTGATCAAAAATGGACGAGCTCCTTTTATTCAGAGCGCATATGTTAATTACCGTGCATGGCTCGTAATTAAATTGCCGTTGAATTTTGCAATGATTAAAATACGAATTCGATGTGTTTCGGGTCTATTGTTATGTCAGGGCCTTGACCACTTAATTAATAATATTTTGTTTTACATATATTTATTAATGTTCTCAATTCTCATGATTCCGACGATGCGAGTCGGACATTATAGGTGTAATTTATGATCAAACGTACAGAGAAATTGAGACAGATCGGAAACAGTGTTCTAGACAATACTATAAGTGTGAAATTATAATAATAATAATAATAATAATAATAATAATAATAATAATAATAATAATAATATAATAATAATAATAATACCATGGGACACCAGAGTTGAAGAGAAGAGAGGGAAAAAAATGGATAAGTATCAAGATCTGAAAATAGAAATAAGAAGGATATGGGATATGCCAGTGGAAATCGTACCCATAATCATAGGAGCACTAGGCACGATCCCAAGATCCCTGAAAAGGAATCTGGAAAAACTAGAGGCCGAAGTAGCTCCGGGCCTCATGCAGAAGAGTGTGATCCTAGAAACGGCACACATAGTAAGAAAAGTGATGGACTCCTAAGGAAGCAGGATGCAACCCGGAACCCACACTATAATACCACCCAGTCGAATTGGAGGACTGTGATAGAGCAAAAAAAAAAAAAAAAAAAAAAAAAAAAAAATAATAATAAAATATAATAATAATAATATAATAAATAATAATAATAATAATAATATAATAATAATAAAATTAATAATAAAATAATAATAATAATATAAAGACAAGAGTAAGGGAAATATAGCCAGTAACTACAGGCCTATCACCTGCCTACCAATAATGTGGAAGTTACTAACAGGTATCATCAGTGAAAGGCTATACAAACTACCTAGAGGAGACAAACACCATCCCCCACCAACAGAAAGGCTGCAGAAGGAAGTGTAGGGGCACAAAAGACCAGCTCCTGATAGACAAAATGGTAATGAAGAACAGTAGGAGAAGGAAAACCAACCTAAGCATGGCATGGATAGACTATAAGAAAGCCTTCGACATGATACCAAAATGTACACACAGGCTAATAGAATGCCTGAAAATATATGGGGCAGAGGAAAATACCATCAGCTTCCTCAAAAACCTACAATGCGCAACTGGAAATACAATACTTACAAGCTCAGGAATAAGACTAAGTCAGAGGTTAATATCAGGAGAGGGAATCCCTTCCAGGGCGACTCACTGTCCCCACTACTCTTCGTAGTAGCCATGATTCCCATGACAAAAGTACTACAGAAGATGGATGCCGGGTGACCAACTCAAATGAAAGAGGCAACAAAATCAACCATCTGATGTTCATGGACGACATCAAGCTGTATGGTAAGAGCATCAAGGAAATAGATACCCTAATCCAGACTGTAAGGATTGTATCTGGGGACATCAGGATGGAGTTTGGAATAGAAAATGCGCCTTAGTCAACTTACAAAAAGGCAAAGTAACGAGAACTGAAGGGATAAAGCTACAGATGGGAGCAACATCAAACACATAGATGAGACAGGATACAAATAACCTGGGAATAATGGAAGGAGGAGATATAAAACACCAAGAGATGAAGGACACGATCAGGAAAGAATATATGCAGAGACTCAAGGCGATACTCAAGTCAAACTCAACGCCGGAAATATGATAAAAGCCATAAACACATGGGCAGTGCCAGTAATCAGATACAGCGCAGGAATAGTGGAATGGACGAAGGCAGAACTCCGCAGCATAGATCAGAAACAGGAAACAAATGACAATACACAAAGCACTACACCCAAGAGCAAATACGGACAGACTATACATAACACGAAAGGAAGGAGGGAGAGGACTACTAAGTATAGAGGACTGCGTCAACATCGAAAACAGAGCGCTGGGGCAATATCTGAAACCATTGTGAAGACGAGTGGCTAAAGAGTGCATGGGAAGAAGGAACTAATAAAAAGTAGACGAAGACCCAGAAATAGCAGAGAGGAGAAAGACAGAAAAGAACAGAGGACTGGCACAACAAACCAATGCACGGACAATACATGAGACAGACTAAAGAACTAGCCAGCGATGACAATTGGGCAATGGCTACAGAGGGGAGAGCTAAAGAAGGAAACTGAAGGAATGATAACAGCGGCACAAGATCAGGCCCTAAGAACCAGATATGTTCAAAGTACGATAGACGGAAATAACATCTCTCCCATATGTAGGAAGTGCAATACGAAAAATGAAACCATAAACCACATAGCAAGTGAATGCCCGGCACTTGCACAGAACCAGTACAAAAAGAGGCATGAGTCAGTGGCAAAACGCCCTCCATGGAGCCTGTGCAAGAAACATCAGCTACCTTGCAGTAATAAGTGGTACGAGCACCAACCTGAAGGAGTGATAGAAAACGATCAGGCAAAGATCCTCTGGGACTATGGTATCAGAACGGATAGGGTGTAACGTGCAAACAGACCAGACGTGACGTTGATTGACAAAGTCAAGAAGAAAGTATCACTCATTGATGTCGCAATACCATGGGACACCACAGTTGAAGAGAAAGAGAGGGGAAAAATGGATAAGTATCAAGATCTGAAAATAGAAAAATAAGAAGGATATGGGATCTTCGCCAGTGGAAATCGTACCCATAATCATAGACACTAGGCACGATCCCAAGATCCCTGAAAAGGAATCTAGAAAAACTAGAGGCTGAAGTAGCTCCAGGACTGATGCAGAAGAGTGTGATCCTAGAACGGCACACATAGTAAGAAAAGTGATGACTCCTAAGGAGGCAGGATGCAACCCGGAACCCCACACTATAATACCACCCAGTCGAATTGGAGGACTGTGATAGAGCAAAAAAATAAGTAATAATAATAAATAAATAATAATAATAATAATAACCCAATTGAAGGGAAGACGGTCAGGCACTTGGAGGTCGTCATCCAGCAACTGATCACCACAACGACAGTAATCAACAGTCTAAGAGATTGGAGCTACAGAAGCAAAAAGGAAGAAAAAATGGACAAGAGAATTAAAATAAGGAAATATGGAGATGCTACATCAGAAGCAACCCGACGGAGAGAGGATATAGAAGAAGATTGGTCAACATCTGGAATGAGAGGAATAACACCCCCCAAACAGAGCAGAGGCTGGCAGACCAAGTAAGGAACATAAAGAGAAAGAACTGGCTCTCCCCAACAGAAAGAGAAGAACTGGAAAGGGAAATGTCACACGACAACGAATTACACGAAGACGAACTGAGAGACGATGCCACAGAAGACGACAGGGAGGATGAGGTATCAAACAACGACACACGAAGAAACACCGACGAAGTAATAGACAGGACGGAATGGGTAGAAAAGATTAGACAATGGATGGAGCCAGATACAGAGAGAACAAAGATCCCCTCCATGAAAGCCTACAACACCAAGAAATTAAGGGAGAAAACAAGTGAGGTCAATGAAATAATGGGCATAATACACACCACCAGTATCACAGAAACAAATAACTTGACATATGCAGGAGCAGGATTAGTAGCAGAACTGATGAGGATTCGAACACCAACACCACCAGCACAACCAACCCAACAGAAACCAAAACAGCAACCTCCTTGGAAAAGGCGTCTGGAAAAGCAAATCATGGTGATGAGATCTGACTTGAGTAAACTGAAAGAGATGGCAGAAAGAAGGCTAAGAAGCAAGAAAACAAGGGAGGAACTCAACGAGAAATACAAAGTACAAGAGTGGGGACTAAACAATACGATAGAAGATTAAAACAGAGCTTAGGCAAAGCACATAAGATCCAACGGTACATGAACAGGAATAAGGGATACCAACAGAACAAACTATTCGGAACCAACCAGAAAAGACTATACAGCCAACTAAGAGGGGAAGACAACCACCTAGAAATTCCTGAAGCTGAACCAAGTAAGAGACTCTGGGAAAACATATGGAGCAATCCGGTATCACACAACAAACATGCAACATGGCACCAGGAAGTAAAGGAAGAAGAAACAGGGAGAATAAAACAAAGATTCACAGAGATCACGACAGACACAGTCAGACACCAACTAAAGAAAATGCCAAACTGGAAAGCCCCAGGTCCCGATGAAGTCCATGGATACTGGCTCAAAAACTTCAAGGCCTACACCCACGAATAGCAGAACAACTCCAGCATTGTTATCTCAAATCACCATGCCCCAACCCAAATGGATGACCCACAGGAAGAAATCCTTAGTACAAAAAGACAAGAGTAAGGGAAATAGAGCCAGTAACTACAGGCCTATCACCTGCCTACCAATAATTGTGGAAGTTACTAACAGGTATCATCAGTGAAAGCACTAACAACTACCTAGAGGACAAACATCATCCCCCACCAACAGAAAGGCTGCAGAAGGAAGTGTAGGGGCACAAAAGACCAGCTCTGATAGACAAAATGGTAATAAAGAACAGTAGGAGAAGGAAAACCAACCTAAGCATGGCATGGATAGACTATAAGAAAGCCTTCGACATGATACCACACACATGGCTAATAGAATGCCTGAAAATATATGGGGCAGAGGAAAACACCATCAGCTTCCTCAAAAATACAATGCGCAACTGGAATACAATACTTACAAGCTCTGGGAATAAGACTAGCAGGAAGGTTAATATCAGGAGAGGGGATCTTCCAGGGCGACTCACTGTCCCCACTACTCTTCGTAGTAGCCATGATTCCCCATGACAAAAGTACTACAGAAGATGGATGCCGGGTACCAACTCAAGAAAAGAGCAACAGAATCAACCATCTGATGTTCATGGACGACATCAAGCTGTATGGTAAGAGCATCAAGGAAATAGATACCCTAATCCAGACTGTAAGGATTGTATCTGGGGACATCAAAAGGATGGAGTTTGGAATAGAAAAATGCGCCTTAGTCAACATACAAAAAGGCCAAAGTTAAACGAAAGACTGAAGGGATAAAAGCTACCAGATGGGAGCAACATCAAAGACATATAATGAGGGACAGGATACAAATACCTGGGAATAATGGAAGGAGGGGATATTAAAACAACCAGAGATGAAGGACACGATCAGGAAAGAATATATGCAGAGACTTCAAGGCGATACTCAAGTCAAATCTCAACGCCGGAAATATGATAAAAGCCATAAACACATGGGCAGTGCCAGTAATCAGATACAGCGCAGGAATAGTGGAATGGACGAAGGCAGAACTCCGCAGCATAGATCAGAAAACCAGGAAACATATGACAATACACAAAGCAACTACACCCAAGAGCAAATACAGACAGACTATACATAACACGAAAGGAAGGAGGGAGAGGACTACTAAGTATAGAGGACTGCGTCAATATCGAGAACAGAGCACTGGGCAATATCTGAAAACCAGCGAAGACGAGTGGCTAAAGAGTGCATGGGAAGAAGGACTAATAAAAGTAGACGAAGACCCAAAAATATACAGAGACAGGACAATGACAAGACAGAACAGACGACTGGCACAACAAACCAATGCACGGACAATACATGACACACTAAAGAACTAGCCAGCGATGACACATGGCAATGGCTAGAGAGGGGAGAGCTAATGAAGGAAACTGAAGGAATGATAACAGCGGCACAAGATCAGGCCTAAGAACCAGATATTTTCAAAGAACGATAGACGGAAATAACATCTCTCCCATATGTAGGAAGTGCAATACGAAAAATGAAACCATAAACCACATAGCAAGCGAATGCCCGGCACTTGCACAGAACCAGTACAAAAAGAGGCATGATTCAGTGGCAAAAAGCCCTCCACTGGAGCCTGTGCAAGAAACATCAGCTACCTTGCAGTAATAAGTGGTACGAGCACCAACCTGAGGGAGTGATAGAAAACGATCATGCAAAGATCCTCTGGGACTATGGTATCAGGACGGATAGGGTGATACGTGCAAACAGACCAGACGTGACGTTGATTGACAAAGTCAAGAAGAAAGTATCACTCATTGATGTCGCAATACCATGGGACACCGAGTTGAAGAGAAAGAGAGGGAAAAAATGGATAAGTATCAAGATCTGAAAAAAATAGAAATAAGAAGAATATGGGATATGCCAGTGGAAATCGTACCCATAATCATAGGAGCACTAGGCACGATCCCAAGATCCCTGAAAAGGATCTAGTAAAACTAGAGGCTGAAGTAGCTCCAGGACTCATGCAGAAGAGTGTGATCCTAGAAACGGCACACATAGTAAGAAAAGGGATGGACTCCTAAGGAGGCAGGATGCAACCCGGAAACCACACATATAAATACCACCCCAGTCGAATTGGAGGACTGTGATAGAGCAAAAAAAAATAAAAAAATAATAATAATAATAATATAGCTGTTTCAACGGCATTTAATTTATATATTAGAATCTTCTCAGTTCTTCTTATTATCTTTTTCTCAACAGCATGTAGCTGGTGCCCCGTGCTGTTGAGAAAAAGATAAGAAGAATTGAGAAGGCGAAGAACTGAGAAGATTCTTTATAAATTAAATGCCGTTGAAACAGCTTTGATATTCGATGCTACTGCCCTCAGAGAAGGCCTCCTTCCTAATAATAACAATAATAATAATAACCCTCTCTCGTAAGTAATTGCTATTGGAATGGCCATACCTTACGAGGACACAAACAATAAGAGAAAAGGCATTATATATTTATATATATATATATATATATATATATATATATATATATATATTTCTTTCTTTCATTTTTACCACTTACTAGTCTGTCGTGAGACCTAATTTGGCATTTCCTCGACTAGACCATACTGCTTTCGTTTTTAATACTCCCGAGCAGACTTCCTAGCTAGTGTAAGCATTACACAACGACAGTGACGTCATCTCTCTCTCTCTCTCTCTCTCTCTCTCTCTCTCTCTCTGGAGCCGCAGGCTCTCTCGTAGTAGCCATCTTGCTTGATGAGGACGTTCCCGCGTGAAATCAGATTAATCAACAGATATCACAAGTTTAACATACGACTAGAATTTTGAGAAATATCTAGAAGTGTTCGTGAACTATCGGTGATAAGATTAGTGTGAAAATAGTAGGATAAAGCGTCTTCTAAGTTAGTTTATCAAGTGTAATACTGTAAATCAGAACAAGATGGCAGTAAGTTCCAACTGCGGGAAGAGATGGCGTAATTTAGCGTGTTTAGCAGATTCGCAATACGATGAGGTAGCAGGAAGGAAACTGGCATTTCTCATCTTATGAAATCAGCAACAGTCCTAACCAAAAAGATACAAAAGCATTCATAGATATATTAGAAGGATATAATCCTTCAAACTGGAAAAATCTAATGAAAACATCTTGAAAATAATTGAAGAAGTTCCAAATAAAATCCAAGTGGTCAAGAGACTCATAAAGAAAATATACATAAACCAACATATTCCGACAAAGAAAATGAATAAGGTGAATCTTGTGAATATCCTAATTGACGCATTAGGAAAAAGAATGCCAAAAGCATGCAAACTGTGTAAGGTTTGGTATAGCATAGTCAATCCACAAAACCTAATCAGAAAATGTGCTGCATGCAACATTCCGACCCATCCACAGTGTGCTGAGGTAATACAAGATATTGAGAAAAGATACAAGAATTTTTTGTTCAACATGTCTATCATGGATAGACAATGTTATAAATCAAGATTGAATGTACAAATAGTTGAGGATGAAGAAGAGAGAGAGGAAGAAGAAGAAGAAGAAGAAGAAGAGGAGGAAAACGGAAGAGAAGTAAACAAAAATGAAAAGGGATGGACTCCTAAGGAGGCAGGATGCAACCCGGAACCCCACACTATAAATACCACCCAGTCGAATTGGAGGACTGTGATAGAGCAAAAAAAAAAAAAATAATAATAATAATAATATAGCTGTTTCAACGGCATTTAATTTATATAGAATCTTCTCAGTTCTTCTTATTATCTTTTTCTCAACAGCATGTAGCTGGTGCCCCGTGCTGTTGAGAAAAAGATAAGAAGAAGAGGAAGAAGAAGAAGAAGAAGAAAGAAGAGGAGGAAAACGGAAGAGAAGTAAACAAAAATGAAAAGGGATGGACTCCTAAGGAGGCAGGATGCAACCCGGAACCCCACACTATAAATACCACCCAGTCGAATTGGAGGACTGTGATAGAGCAAAAAAAAAAAATATATATAATAATAATAATATAGCTGTTTCAAAACGGCATTTATTTATATAGAATCTTCTCAGTTCTTCTTATTATCTTTTTCTCAACAGCATGTTAGCTGGTGCCCCGTGCTGTTGAGAAAAAGATAAGAAGAATTGAGAAGGCGAAGAACTGAGAAGATTCTTTATAAATTAAATGCCGTTGAAACAGCTTTGATATTCGATGCTACTGCCCTCAGAGAAGGCCTCCTTCCTAATAATAACAATAATAATAATAACCCCTCTCTCGTAAGTAATTGCTATTGGAATGGCATACCTTACGAGGACACAAACAATAAGAGAAAAGGCATTATATATATATATATATATATATATATATATATATATATATATATATATATATATATTTCTTTCTTTCATTTTTATTTTTACCACTTACTAGTCTGTCGTGAGACCTAATTTGGCATTTCCTCGACATAGACCATTACTGCTTTCGTTTTTAATACTCCCGAGCAGACTTCCTAGCTAGTGTAAGCATTACACAACGACAGTGACGTCATCTCTCTCTCTCTCTCTCTCTCTCTCTCTCTCTCTCTCTCTGGGAGCCGCAGGCTCTCTCGTAGTAGCCATCTTGCTTGATGAGACGTTCCCGCGTGAAATCAGATTAATCAACAGATATCACAAGTTTAACATACGACTAGAATTTGAGAAATATCTAGAAGTGTTCGTGAACTATCGGTGATAAGATTAGTGTGAAAATAGTAGGATAAAGCGTCTTCTAAGTTAGTTTATCAAGTGTAATACTGTAAATCAGAACAAGATGGCAGTAAGTTCCAACTGCGGGAAGAGATGGCGTAATTTAGCGTGTTTAGCAGATTCGCAATACGATGAGGTAGCAGGAAGGGAACTGGCATTTCTCATCTATGAAATCAGCAACAGCCTAACCAAAAGATACAAAAGCATTCATAGATATATTAGAAGGATATAATCCTTCAAACTGGAAAAAATCTAATGAAAACATCTTGAAAATAATTGAAGTAGTTCCAAATAAATCCAAGTGGTCAAGAGACTCATAAAGAAAATATACATAAACCAACATATTCCGACAAAGAAAATGAATAAGGTGAATCTTGTGAATATCCTAATTGACGCATTAGGAAAAAAGAATGCCAAAAGCATGCAAACTGTGTAAGGTTTGGTATATAGCATAGTCAATCCACAAAACTTAATCAGAAAATGTGCTGCATGCAACATTCCGACCCATCACACAGTGTGCTGAGGTAATACAAGAATATGAGAAAAGATACAAGAATTTTTTGTTCAACATGTCTATCATGGATAGACAATGTTATTAAATCAAGATTGAATGTACAAATAGTTGAGGATGAAGAAGAAGAGAAGAGGAAGAAGAAGAAGAAGAAGAAGAGGAGGAAAACGGAAGAGAAGTAAACAAAAATGAAATGACAGAAAAAAATAAGGGAAAACAAAGAACAAGATAAAAGTATGGATGCAGAGATACTCATTGATACTACATATGAGGCAATAAAGCAGCATACCTACGAAGAAATAAATTACGATATGGCAAACAGAAAAGCAAATCCCGAAGAGGCTCTACCCAGATCTACACAATGACGGGAAAGAGGAAAAAAATAGACAAGAAAGACAAAAATCTGCAACCTTTTGAAAAGAGGGAATTGCAGATTTGGAGAAAGATGTTACTACAAACATCCTAAGGTATGTCACAACTATGAAATATATGGTAAATGTGCATACCTAGATGGATATGGGGATGATTGCAGATCTGCATCCAAAAATATGCAAAACCAAACCCCTAAAAGAAGAAGGAAAAGGTGTAAGTTCGACAAAAAATGCAAATATATGCACCCTGTAGCCATGAATCATAATCAAATAAATAACCAACCACCAAGTATAAAATCCAAAATAAGAAAGAAACAAATAAAGAGAGAAATCAAAAAATATCAGGTAAAAGAGAAAAGCAAACCACCAATGAGATATGCAGAGATGTCAGCAAAAAAATTTCAATGCATCAGCTCCAAAATTCTACTCAAGGGATAATAACTGTATTTATTATGCAAGAGGATATTGCAGAAACAACGGAGAAAATTGCAGATTCAGACACAAAATGAATAATAATGATGATGAAGGAAGATCAAATAGTAAGGAAAAGTTGGATTTTTAATGTCAGAATTTCTGGAAATGAAAAAAAGAACAACATACCAGAACAGGAAAGAGACATGGGAAAATCCTTATTACTACCAATATTAAATGAAGGAGAAAACACGCAAACCATCATAGTGATGATGCGCAGGGTTTAGTTACGAGTAACTCAAAAAGAAAAATAGAGTACTTAGAAGAACTAACCCAAATTGAAAATAAAAGAAAATAGATATAATGAATAGAAGTGAAACCTGGTATTCCCAAGAGACTGGAATGATGATCAAATAAAAAAAAGGGTTCCAAACTTATAGATCAGATAGAAAAAATAGGAATCAAGGGGGAACCCGCAAATATTGGGAAAGACAAAAAACAAGGAAAAAATATATGAGAAATATAGTAACTCAGAATGTGGAACTAATAGCGGTAGAATTTGAATCTGAAAAATTAATGAAAACATAGTAATATATAGACCTCCTAATACTAAAGAGTGACTTAATAATTGAAAAATTGGATGATATATGTAGAAATCACAAGGACTAGACTATTCTCCTCTGGTGACTTCAACTTTCCTTTCGTAGAATGGAAAGAACGAATAGGAGATTGTGGATGTACTTATACATATAAAAAGAGAGTAATAGTAGTGCAGAAGATAAGAGGCAATTCGAAAAAGCTATTAGATATGCTACTAGAATACAACATTCAACAAATAAATCACCTGCCAACAAGAAAGGAAAATACTTTAGACCTAGTATTTGTGAACGAGGTGAATTATAAAAAAGTTAAAGAAATAATAGTTTATAATGCGAGTATTTCAGACCATAATGTCATAGAATTAACAGTTCATTCCAAAGCAAGTGAAAATAGAGATAAGCAAGAAATGAAAAAGTGGGAAGGATATGGAAAATATAACTTCTACAGTAAAAATATAAAATGGTCAGAAATAAATGAAGAATTAAACAAAGATTGGATAACATTTTCGAATAAGCGATGACATAAGGGTAAATACGGAGATATTATATAAAATATTAGAGAAAATAGTGGAAAAATATATACCGAAGAAGAAAAGTAAACATCATTCATGCATACCAAGAGACAGAAGGATCTTGTTCCAGAAAATCAGAAAGTGGAAAAAAGGTCTTGCAAAAGAAAAAAAATGCATGGAAAGTTATAGAACTAAAAAGTAAAGATAGAAAGAAATGCAGAACAAAAAGATTATACAATCAAAAGAAAATGAAAAAACTAGGAATTGGAAGAAAAAACCCTATTAAATATCAAGCAAAACCCCAAACTATTATACTCATATGCGAAGAAGATGAATAAAAGAAGATAGAAATAGGCCCTCTGAGAATTGAAGGGAGATTAACGAATGAAAAAAAGGAAAAAAAAAGAAATTTGCAACATACTGGCAGAACGATATAAGAGAGAATTCACCCCTAGGAATAGATAATGAAGATAATGATTATAGAAGTAAGGGACGAAAAATAGTGAATATCTAGCTGACATAGAAATTAATGAAGCTGATATTGTGCAGGCAATTAATGAAATTAAAAATGGAGCTGCTGCAGGGCCTGATGGAATCCCTGCTATTTTGTTAAAGAAAGTAGTTCATTCTATCGCAAAAGCCACTTGCAATATTATTAAGACAAAGTGTAGATACAGGCAAGATTTATGATGAGCACAAATTAGCATATATCACTACTTTCAAAAGTGGATCAAGACTTGAGGCAAGTAATTATAGCCTGTGAGTCTAACATCACATATTATGAAAGTGTATGAAAGGGTAATGAAGAAGAAAAATATTATGAAACATTTAATAAAAAATAATTTGTTTAATATAGGACAACACGGTTTTTCGTACCCGGAAAAAGTACACAAAACCCAACTGTTAGTCCACCGTGAGAACATATTCAAAAATATGAAAAGCGGAAATGAAACAGATGTGGTTTATCTAGACTTTGCAAAAGCTGTTGACAAAGTAGACCATAATATATTAGCAAAGAAAATTAGAAAACACAATATCGTAGATAAAATAGGAAGATGGTTAAAAGAATTTTTACACAACAGAAAACAGATAGTTATTGCAAACGATGAGAAATCGGATGAAACCAAGGGTAATATCCGGTGTGCCACAAGGTTTACGGTGTTAGCTGCAATACTCTTTGTTATTATGATTGAAGACATAGACAGTAATGTAAGGATTCGGTAGTGAGTAGTTTCACTGATGACACAAGAATAAGTAGAGAAATTACTTGTGATGAAGATAGGAACGCTCTACAAAGAGACCTTAACAAAGTATATGATTGGGCAGAGGAAAATAGGATGGTATTTAACTCTGATAAATTTGAATCAATAAATTATAGAGACAGAGAAGGAAAGCTATATGCATATAGGGGACCTAATAATGAGACAATCACAAATAAGGAAGCAGTTAAAGACCTTGGTGTAGATGATGAATAGGAACATGTTATGCAATGATCAAATAGCAATTCTTTTGGCAAAATGTAAAGCAAAAATGGGAATGTTGTTACGGCACTTCAAAACAAGAAAAGCTGAACACATGATTATGCTTTATAAAACATATGTTCGTAGTCCACTTGAATATTGCAATATGATATGGTACCCACACTATCAAAAGGATATTGCACAAATAGAGAGTGTACAAAGGTCGTCCTTTACAGCTAGAATAGAAGAAGTTAAGGACCTTGACTACTGGGAAAGACTACAATCTTATTAAAATTATAGTCTAGAAAAGAGAAGAGAACGCTACATGATAATTCAGGCATGGAAACAGATAGAAGGAATAACAGAAAATATCATGGAACTAAAAATATCAGAAAGAGCAAGCAGAGGTAGATTAATAGTGCCCAAAACAACAATACCAGGGAAAATAAGGAAAGCACACAGGACATTAATCCACTACGCACCAGCATCGATAATGCAGCGTCTATTCAATGCGTTGCCAGCTCATCTGAGGAATATATCAGGAGTGAGCGTAGATGTGTTTAAGAATAAGCTCGACAAATATCTAAACTGCATCCCAGACCATCCAAGATTGGAAGATGCAAAATATACCGGAAGATGTACTAGCAACTCTCTGGTAGACATTAGAGGTGCCTCACACTGAGGGACCTGGGGCAACCCGAACGAACTGTAAGGTCTGTAAGGTCTGTAAGGTAAGGAACCGAATTATGCGAGGAAATCATTTTTCCTCAGATCTTCGTCATACTATGAGAAAAATACTCAAAAATAAAGGACTTTTCAGGCTCGTTATTCTTAGTCTTCTATCAAAAAAAAGAAAAAAAAATGAATGGGAGTCTTACTTATTCTTTGACGAAAATGGAGGTTCGGTAAATCATAACGGAATGGGAATTTGGAGGTTCATGCTTATTTTACTGGAATGGGAATTTTCGCTTAAAAGGCGAGTAAGTCTAAAGACTACTTTGTTGTTGATATTGCTGTTGTTGTTGGAAAGGGGCGGGCAGGAAAGCCTAGGTCTGGAAAAGGTGCGTCGCGCGTAGTTTAAGATAGGACAGGATATTTGCGATTTATTTCTTAGAACGGAAATGTGTAAGAATAAACAATGTGCGAGTTTAACAATACAGAAAAATCACTGCTAATAAAATATAGCGTCCCACCCTACCCACCTATGCAAATGTTTTGTAACACTTCTTCAGAAGTGCCCGACGGGCATGCCCGCTAGTGTGGGTATGGGCAGGCCAAAAAAAGTCACATCCACTTCCCCACACACACACACTCTCATATGAACTGTAAGGCCGAATGGCAACGAATTGTCCATTTTCAATGCATAGGCTGCATATTTACTCACTTTGAAGAAATAGTATGGAATACAAATTCGCACCTCTCAGTGAAACGAATAGACTTCTATATGTAATATTAAGCATTTGTATATATAAAAATGAAACGATTACTTACTATTAAATGAAAAAGGAATCAGCCTTACTGATAGCCGCAGTCAAGTACACAGAGACATGAAACGAATAAATATCATATTATATCTTAGTCAGAATTGGGTGAAAGATGCTAGTGTGTATATATATATACTCTTGCATATCCTTGGAATATGGCGTAGGATGAGGAGGAACCGCAGACCCTGTCAACTACAGCAGGAGAGGATTTTCTTCTTGAGCGTCACAAGCGCACACATACACACAAACACACACACACACACACACACAAACAAACAACGCACACACACGATCACAACTGTCCAGCTAGGGAGCTACTTTGTATAATTTCCTTAAGTTGGGAAGCGGTGTTATATTCTTTCAGACGTTTCAAATAAGCATGAAAAAAAGCTCTCTCCCTCTCTCTCTCCTCTCTATCTCTCTCTAGTCTCTCTCTCTCTCTTCTCTTAATAAATAATTTGGTGTTGGAGCACTCTCGTGTTCTGTTCATTTATTTTTTTTTCATGGAGAATAGAAACTTTAGAGAGAGAGAGAAGAGGAGAGAGAGAGAGAGAGGTCCAACACACACAGCAAGCTTGCAGTTTCCGTAATGTGAAGCAGCCACGTACGTTTACACACACACACGCACACACACAGACACACACAGGCTGCAAAATTTTAGAAAAATTCCAGCATACATATGTATGTATGGATATATATATATATATATATATATATATATATATATATATATATATATATATATATATAATAGGACCCCACTAATTTAGTTCTAAACATTATCAAAAGCATTAATATGCAGAATTAATAAGAAAAAACAAATATTAACCTCCCATTTCAAAAATCTCCACAAATGCGATTACAACCTGGGGTTGAACATAATACTGCAATCATCTGCACACAAAGGTTAACACAATGTAATTACTGAGCGATAACAAATTATAAGTTTATTTAATAACTATTGGTATTTCGGGATAACAGAGCAACTTCGTAATATTAATGACTAATTAAATTCAAACGTGAAGGCAAACTGTATTACCCGAGTTTTAAGAACTAGACATCATCAGAGAGAAGTATTGCATATCAATTGCACATTATTGCAATAACTAAAGGTTACAATCTTCGCTGAATAAAACTGTAGGTACCTTTCAGAATAGAATAGCATAGCTCACAGAATTTAGGCCACAGGACAAACGCTGGGACCTATAAGGTCATTCAGTGCTCAAAGGGGAAATTGTTCATGAGAGGGTTTGAAAGGTGTAACAGGAGGAAAACCTCCAAGCAATTGCGCTATGAAACAACTGTTCTAGAGGGTGGAAAGTCAGATGGAAGAAAGAGAATATGAACGGAGGTATAGTAAAAAAAAAAGGGATTGCACCTACTAGGGTCCGAAGGAACGCTACAAAGATCGTTTAGTAATGCCTACAGTGCACCGTGTGAAGTTTCCTTTCAGTACATGACAGCAAAGTATCAATTTGTCACGACAGTTCTCCATCACCGAAGGCAAAATTTCAAATTGTGAAATTATTCTCGCGTCTACAGGATTTTTGGCCTTAGTTTCACAGCGCTCACTTTTAATTTTATTTTTTAGTGTATTGAATTAATCTTTATATTCTGTATTCAATTTTGCTATTCAGAATTGTGTTATGGTTATTTTAACATAAACAAACAAGCTTGGCGAAGACACCCAACATAGTGGAATCAAACAAAAACTTCTTTCAGTTTTCTTCTGAAAGATTGAAAAAGAAACCCACAAAATTCAATTTGTAACTTGTTTACTTCTAAAGTATTTACATTTAGTGTTTTTTACTCCACACTCGAGAACTTTCAGGCCTTCTGTGGCCCATTCTCA
>NC_087215.1:66373594-66388553 GCF_015104395.2 Macrobrachium nipponense | reverse complement strand
ACACACATGCATACGTACATATTACAAAACGCTTCCGAGTGACTGTGGGTTGGATAAAAAGAAGCTGCACTCTGCGCTAAAAGCCATTAGTTACAAATCGCTCTGCAGTGAGAGCGCCCTCGACATCGTACTTTTCACGCAGACTTCAAAGCAAGTCAAGACGCCTAATTGCTCCTGTTGAGAAGCTCAAAGATAAAAAAGGGGTAAATTGACATACACATTACTTTCCCTACATTAACTTTCCCTACATTAACTTTCACTTCATTGACTTTCCCTTCATTAACTTTCCCTCTCTCCGTCTAGGCAATTAAGTTCCTTTCACTACTTTCACTTAGTAACTGCTGCCTCAAAATATTACGTCAGTGATTTTCTTTTTATTTATTTTATTTTTTGTATAAGATGCTCTCTGCTTTTTTTCATTGCATTTGTAATTAAATTATTACGTAAATATTTTTTTTATTTATCTTTTTTATTTTTACCCGATCTCTCCTTTCAATGTTTCCCAATTACCTGCTGATACTATCCTAATGGACGCCGTATTGTTCTGGTAGCTGGAATATGAAGTCAGTTGCCCCCTTAGGTGGGATCCATAACAATATAACAATAACAATAATTGACATTAATGCGTGAAACTGTGGCATCAATATGTGTTTAATTTCAAATACCAAATGGAGGATATAGTATACCTCAGCCGCTGGTGGATACAGAAATCACTCGGAAGTTACGACAGAAATGTTTCAAATCGAATGCAATTTGAGATGATGAATTGGCTTGGTAATAAGATAATTGCGGAACAAGTAAGAGTTTAGAGAGAGAGAGAGAGAGAGAGAGAGAGAGAGTGAGTTTCATTGTCGTTGTTGTATTTACTTTCCATTTTCAGTGGTTGCTGATTGCTCTTAGCATCCATTAAACATAGTAAAAGAGAAAAGAGAGAGAGAGAGAGAGAGAGAGAGAGAGAGAAAGAGAGAGAGAGAGAAGAGAGAGAGAGAGAGAGTGTTTCATTGTCGTTTTGTATTTACTTTTCATTTTTACTGGTTGCCTATTGCTGTCACGTTAGCATCCATTACAGAGGAGAGAGAGAGAGAGAGAGAGAGAGAGAGAGAGAGAGAGAGATTCAATGTCGTTTTGTATTTACTTTCCATTTTCATCTATCAAACATATGAAGCCAAGACCTTTGTACACCATTTTGACTTGGCCAACATGCTTATTTTGTTTTTTTAACTAACTGAAATGCAAAATGGCAATTTTGAGACGTGAGGGAAAGCTACCCTTAAGAAATATGAAAATGGTGGCACCAACTTTTATTCTTGTTACAACTGAGTAGATTTGAGTATCATATATTTTCTTATAGTTTTTTCAATCTTTCATCCGACGCTGTTACCCAGTTGAAGTTGATTAAACTAATAAGTAGTAAGTCAGTTGCTTAGCATAATCTCCTGTAGAAGGATAATGCCGTCAGTGCACCTCACGGGGTGCACTGTAGGCATTGCTTAAGGCTCTTTGCAGCGTCCCTTCGACCTCCTAGCTGCAAGCCCTTCCATTCCTTTTTTACTGTACCTCCATTCATATTCTCTTCTTCCATCTCATTATCCTCCCTCTACTAACAATTTTTGATAGTGCAATATATATATATATATATATATATATATATATATATATATAATATATATATATATATACACATAAATAAATAATATACTATATATCGTATGTATGTATATATAAAAAATAATATATGTATACTATACTATAATTAATATATATATATATATATATATATATATATATTATATATATATAGATATATATATATATACATACTTTATATACATATTTTATATAACATATATACATATATAGATTCTTTAGAAAGAATTAAATATTTTGAAATCTATGGACCAAAAACAACCAAAAATTGCCTGGAATCTGGAATTGTTAAGGTCCTGGAAAACGCGTGTAGTATGTTTTTCATGAAGGGACACGGAGTTTGGTAAAAAAAAAAAAAAAATTCTTACAGAAACCGAGGAAGATAACTTTCGGATTCCAACTTGGATGATAAACACACTTGTTTTCGATTGCTGTGTGTGTGTGTGTGTGTGTGTCCATACATGTCCAAGGCATTTTATAGTCCTTTTCATTATCGTCTTTGAAGTATTCAGTACTTACATTCATGTTGTTAATTATATATAGTGTATATATATATATATATATATATACTATATATATATATATATATATATATGTATATATATTATGTAGTACGGTATGTATATATGTATACATGTGTATATATAGTATATATGTACAAAAATGTATATATACACATAGTATATACGTACAAATAAAAAAATAAATATATAAATACATATATACACTTATGTGCATGTGTTTATGTATATATTTGTACGCGTGTGATTTCACGTATGCATCCCTTACAATTCCCACCAGTTGCATTAACTCGATAACTAACAATGAGCTCCCAGGGGCTTTGAGTTATATATCAAATGCATCAAACTGAAGAAATCCTTATAAAACATTCACAATTTTTACCAAACGCAAATCCAAACACGTCAGTTCCCCTTTACTAAGAGCGGGCACTAACAATCTTTTTTTTTTTTTATCGCATGCTGCCATGTTGCATTAAAATTTCAAGTGCTTTTATAAAAAAACAGAGGATTAATTACCATATTTTTCTCTAAAAGGATAAGCTTCCAGTAAAAGGGCTGTTTTAAGCCTAATAACTTTTATGTATAAACGGGAAGTAAAAACGTGTCGTTTGATCAAATTTTTTTTTAATATATCGGTCTGTGTTGCATGACGATCCAGGCTACAAGAGAGATTTATCCGCGTAGCTGTTGTGACAATACTTATTAGGTATATTGGGCCAATACTTTCGAAATAGAACTGACGGGTCAAGTAAAGTGAATACATTCGATAGGTCGCATAACTTTTAAATATATTCGGTACGTGAAATAACCCCCTAGTAAACACATTCAATAAGTCAGATACATTCTGAATACATTCGATAAGCAATATAGATTCGAAATACATATGATAGGTCAGACACATTCTGAATACATTCGATATACATTCGATAGGTCTAACACATTCGGAATACGTTCGATAGATCACATACATTTGAAATGCATTCAATAGTCTACTACATTAGACTTACATTCGATAGGCAATATATATTCGAAATACATTCGATTGGTCAAATACATGCGATAGATCAAATAAATTCGATAGGTCAAATACATTCGATAGATCAAATGCATTCAACACGTCAAATAAACTCGTAATAAATTCGACAGGTCAAATAAACTCGAAAGACATTCGACAGGTCAAATACATACGAATACAAGAGGTATTATTTCAAATAGCATATCACTTTATCCGCAGTCCTCTGAAAGCCACTGGGTGTGATACCATTAAAGATATCATTGCAAGAATAAGTGTTCCATTCACATTAATGTTTACTCAACAAGCCATTCCCTTATTCAGGTCAAATCCTCCACATTACTGCGTAAAGGGCCTTAACCCATTGACTTTACATTTTACTTGAATATGAAAGAAGTATGGATGAGATGAATCCCAAAAACGGATAATTCTTTGTGAAATGATCCTGCCAGATGGACTCGGTATCTCGACCTTCTTATATTGCCACGCAATTTTGACTGGATAGGAGGTTACATTAGCGATGATTATAGGTCAGTTCGAATAAGAAAAAAAAAAAAAAAAACTCCACTTAGGCTGAAAGGTAAAGTAAATAAAAAACCTTTGACCACAAATCTCGTGCGATCGTGAAAAGAGACGGAAGTTCCGAGTTACATCTCCAAATTACCCGAGCGAGGCGAGTCTATTCCTTGTTTTTTAGGGCATCGGTTGGTCCCCTTCCTTGTTTTTAGGGCATTGGTTAGTCCCTTCCTTGTTTTTAGGGCATTGGTTAGTCTCATTACTTGTTTTAAGGTCACTGGTTTATCCCCTTCCTTGTTTTGAGGGCATTGGTTAGTCTCATTCCTTGTTTTGAGGGCATTGGTTAGTCCCATTCCTTGTTTTTAGGGCATTGGTTAGTCTCATTACTTGTTTTTAAGGTCACTGGTTTATCCCCTTCCTTGTTTTGAGGGCATTGGTTAGTCCCATTCCTTGTTTTGAGGGCATTGGTTAGTCCCATTCCTTGTTTTTTAGGGCATTTTGGTTAGTCTCATTACTTGTTTTAAGGTCACTGGGTTTTATTTCCCCTTCCTTGTTTTTTAGGGCATTGGTTAGTCTCATTCCTTGTTTTTAGGGCATTGGTTAGTCCTCTTCCTTGTTTTGAGGGCATTGGTTAGTCTCATTCCTTGTTTTTAATTGGTTAGTCCCATTCCTTGTTTTTAGGGCATTGGTTAGTCCCATTCCTTGTTTTGAGGGCATTGGTTAGTCCCCTTCCTTGTTTTGAGGGCATTGGTTAGTCTCATTCCTTGTTTTTAAATCACTAGTTAGTCCCATTCCTTGTTTTAGGGCCCTGATTCAAGTCCCAGAAGTATTTCTAGCGCCCTGGTCAGTCTGAGAACTATTTCTAAACGCGAAAAATTACCAATGAAGAGAGATGGTTCCCGATTTATTAGACATGTGTCGAGCAGTCTCCAAATGAAAAAAGATGAAATGGCAAAAGATTATTTTTATCCCATCGTACCCAGAAACCGAGTCAACGTTCACTGTGGGGAACCCACCAGCTGAGACTTTTCAGATGAGAATTTTTCACTTCATATTTAAGCCGGAAATCTCTTCGGCGCCGATACGTGATGCCGCAAAAATACCTTTTAAAAAAAAACCAGATGCCTCTTGATTTGAGGGAGGGGAAGGGATTTGCTTTGCGCTTTTAGACGTGTGTGAAAAGTTTCACGTAGCAAAAAGATGGAACTCCAGCTATCACTAATAAAGTCGCTTAAAACAAACATTGAATTTATCGGTAGGTGGTGTGCGATTCTTACCTACAGTCCTAAATCTTTACTTGTAGCATTTTTCTTTCGTGCAGAATATTTAAAATGATAGGAATAGTGTTTGCTTCCAGGTAAGGATAATCAAATAAAAGTTAGTGCAATAACTGCTTTTTTTTCTAAAGTTATCAACAGCACTGTTAGCATACGTTACGAATTCGCGAAGTGATATCTTGCAGTGTATGGGAACTTGTTTCGAAACGCAAGGCAAAGTCAGAATTGAAAAGATGTTTTCAGATATATTTACGGCATCTGAAATACACAGCATTTGAAAATATATGGAGAGGTATATTTTCAGATGTAGTATTTACGGCATTTGAAATGTACAGCATTTGGAAGTATATTGAGAAGTTTTTAAAAATATTTTTCAAAGTTATCGGCTGCCACCTCAGAAAAATAGATTATAGAAAGTTACCAGTTTTTAATATATATATATATATATATATATTATATATATATATATAAAATAAAAATAATCGAAAATAAAACATGAACGTACGACACGAACTCGGCTCACAACTTTTGTAAACTAACGACAGAAGAAATTGATTGTTGTTTTGACAATTTGTTGCAAGAGTCCGTTTCCATGGAGATGCACCTTCGTGCAGAGGGGGCGTAGAGAGATGGCCATGCAGAGCAATGCGCCCAACGGTTCCATACCCCTGGTGATGCCCGGTGACTTTCATGCCCCAAAATAACATGGAAAGTCGAGTGTCAGCCTTTGAATTTAAGGAATCTCGCTTTCTCGCTTTTATTTTGATCTTGTTTATGACAAATCTTCAATGTGCATAACTTATTTTCATTTGTCCCTCGTTTATCGATCTTATACCTTTTCCTCAATTCACTTCGCATTGTAGTTTTTTTTTAAATTTTGTTTAATCAATTTTTTTATTTCCAAATTCATTTTTCCTATTCGTCGTTTATAGATTTTATACTTTTATTCCTTAATTTCCTTCGCTTTATAGTTTATTTGTTTTTATTTTATCTTATTTATGTAAACTTTTTAATTTGCATAATTTAATTTCCTAGTTTATTTGTTTTTTTCATCTTGTTTATTTAAAATATTTAGTTTGCATAATTTATTTTCCCAATTTATTTTTTTTTATCTTGTTTATTTAGAATGTTTAATTTGCATAATTTACTTCCCTTGTTTGTTTTTTTCATCTTGTTTATTTAAACATTTTAATGTGCATAATTTATTTTCCTATTTCATTTGTTTTTTTACATCTCGTTTATTTGAAATATTTAGTTTGCATAATTTATTTTCATAGTTTATTTTTTTCTTGTTTATTTAAAATTTTTAATTAGCATGATTAATTTCCCTGGTTTATTTTATTTTGTTTATTTAAATTTTTATTTTCCATAGTTTTTTTTCATATTGTTTATTCAAAATTTTTAATTAGCATGATTAATTTCCCTGGTTTATTTTATTTTGTTTATTTAAAATTTTTAATTTCCATAGTTTATTTTCTTAGTTTATTTGTTTCTTACATCTTGTTTATTTAAAATGTTTAATTTGCATAATTTATTTCCCTATTTTTTTACATCTTGTTTATTTGAAATTTTTATTTTGCACAATTTATTTTCCTAGTGTATTTGTTTTTTTCATCTTATTTATTTAAAATATTTAGTTTGCATAATTTATTTTCCTATTTTGTTTCTTTCGTCTTGTTTTTTAAAAATTTTCAATTCGTATAATTTATTTTCGTATTTTTTTTTCATCTTTATTTAAAAAATTTTATTCGTATCATTTATTTTCATACTTTTTTTTCATCTTTATTTAAAATTTTTAATTCGTATAATTTATTTTCGTAGTTTTTTTTTTCATCCTTTATTTAAAAATTTTTATTCGTATCATTTTATTTCTTTTCCTACTGTTTTTTTTATCGTTTATTTAAAAATTGTTTTAATTCGTATAATTTATTTTCATAGTTTTTTTCATCTTGTTTATTTAAAATGTTTAATTTGCGTAATTTATTTCATTTGTTGTCCCTCATTTATAGTTTATTCTTTATACCTCAGTTCCTTCTTCAGTGCTATTTCGTTTTCCCAATTAGCTTTTCCAGCTCGGCTTCTGAAAATAACAACAGCGTGATTATCTTTACATTTACAGATAAAAAATAAGATCCAATGACATTCCTTCTTGAATAAAATCAAAATGCTCGCTGCCCCTCCCCCAAGACCGTCCCCCACCCACCCCTCCAAAACTCCTCTGTTGACAGTCTTACAAATATCTTTCGAAGAGCGTTGCCTTCCACATCCGTGGAGTTCATGTTTCACTGTTTGCTTCGCGAGAGTGATTGTATACCTTCTTTTCATTTGAATATTTCTGGGGTTGGGGGGGGGGAGGTGCTGGTTTAAAAAACCTCCCCCTATTGCGATATCCTGACTAAATTATATCTTCGGGGTGAGGATATTCATATTCTCGAATGTCGTCGCGAAGGCATTTCGTTTGTTGTTCGCCTCTTCGGTTCTCTTAATTAAAATGCAATTTTTCTTACCACTGCAGATCTGAGAGGAGAGAGAGAGAGAGAGAGAGAGAGAGAGAGAGAGGAGAGAGAGAGAGTGTGGAAAGCCTGTCTGTTGCTTTATTACTGCAGCATGAGAGCGCTAAGGATTACGAGACTGCATTCATAATGTGAATATATATATATATATATATATATATATATATATATATATATATATATATATATATATATATATATATATATATATATTGTTACAACCTCCCAGGTTTCAATACAGGTTCTATTAGATCTTTATATTCACCAGGATTGCAGTCAGTAAATGTACCTCAGTATTAAGGCAAACAGAAACAGAAACACGAGAAAACTTAACACTATTTATCATAAACTCGAAAATGACTTAAATCAACCTTGTGAGATTAAATATACTTAAATGCACAGAAAAATCAAGAGAACAAATGCCTGCTTCTCGGGATCTCACAAGCAACCCTAAAGCTAATTCACTAAGCGCTAATCAAGAGAGAAAACATACTTAATGTATAACAAAGTGGATCCAAATAAGGCTAGCCAAAATAATCAATAACCTAATAGTAATAAGGTAGAAGGAAGTAGGAGATGAAAACAAGGAAAACCTTAATATTCCTACCTACAACACAAAGCTAAACACTGTAGAACTCGGTCCACTAAATACCAACACAGAAACAAATGTGACAACATATACATTTAAACTTATACATATATATATTTATAAATAATCAAAATTGGCAAAAATAAACAATTTCACCTCAAGTGAAGTACCAGAAGATGGGTAGAATCCTGAGCCGTGATCAATCCACCCAACTGCTATCAAAAGGGCTAATACTGTACGCCAGGTACTGAAGGGCAACACATTGTCCCGAGAGAAGAGGAACGATAATACGTCTTACCCGGCGGCAGCCTCCCTACTTGTCACCTAACGAGTCTTGTAGCTCTCACTCCCGTATAGCAGCTGGACGAGGATGACACAGCAAGTAAATCCAAATCCAATGCCGGGAAATAACGACGACACTGGTCCCGTAAAAATCCTCCGACGGGAAAAACGGGGCAGAACAGCGGTCGCAGATGACAGCCTCTGCGAAACTCCCCACTGCAGTGTGAAGGTCGCAGGTGACAACAACACCTGCGCGGAAAATGCCGTGATCGAACTTCCAGGGACACACACGCACAAGAGACGTATATCTGCGTCTTCCCGAATCCGTGAGGGAAATATTCAAGTGCGTAGTCCAAAAGGTAAGTATCCAAAGTCGTCCTCCAAATCAAAATAAATGCTGCGATGGGAAACAGTACTGGCGAGAGCTTGTCAAGACCCGAACTGTCTTAGGCCGGCCTCCACTACAGTTTCATTCCAACTCGAAAACAAAATAAAAACAATCGTTAACACGATAGTTAGGTAATTCACAACAAGAGGAGGAATCACTGAGCAAAACCACTGAACGTTCCGTTAACGTAAAAAAAAATACAGCTGCTGAACTGAATATATGAGAGCGTTTCAAACTTAGATACAAGGCTGATTTAAGAAAATATTCAAGCAATAAATTACGCTAATTTGACATATATATATATATATATTATATATATATATATATATATATATATATATATATATATATATATATATGTGTGTGTGTGTGTGCGTGTATATATATATATATATATATATATATATATATATATATATATATATATATATATAATATATATATATATATATATATATATATATATGTCATATCACATTACCGTGATTCATATACATACAACGAGCTACAATGTCCTTTAATATCTAATTCGCTCTACCTCGGAATTAATATATTTTCATATATGCTTACCGAAGGGGAATTTTTTTTGGACACAATATTAGATTTGCCTGGTCCCGGGCGCGAACCCCTGAAGCCATTCAAATCCAGGACGTCAGTGGAAGCTGGATTTGAATGGCTTCATGGGTTCGCGCCCGTGGGACCAGGCAAATTTATTATCGTGTAAAAAAAAAATTCCCCTTCGGTTAAGCATATATGAAAAATATATTAATTCCGAGGTTAGAGCGAATTAGATATTAAAGGACATTGTAGCTCTATGTATACATATATATATATATATATATATATCTATATATATATATATATATATATATATATATATATATATATATATAGAGAGAGAGAGAGAGAGAGAGAGAGAGAGAGAGAGAGAGAGAGAGAGGAGAGACTGGAACACATAAAACAGAATCAACACTGAAATGTAGAATTAAGGTAAATACGTATCAGTTATGGTGATTAAGAGTTGTGCTAATTATCTCCAGCGGTTATTGATATTTAATTTCGTGTTGCACGTTCAGTAAAGCTAATGAGAGAGATAAGAGAGAGAGAGAAAGGGAGAGACAGAGAGAGGGTAGGGGGGTCGTTTTTTGTGGAGGGGGGGGGTACTGTTAAAAGGAGAACTTATCAAGTGAGGTACAGCTATCCGTTATATAAAAAAAACAAATCTTTCAAAAAAAATATGTATAATATATCTCGTAAAGATTTACTAATTAACAAGTATTGCAATAAAAAACAAAGATTTAATTTTACCGATGAAGCTAGACAGTTCCTTAACATTTTACCTTTTTCTTTTTTTTCCCCTGAAAGTGATTCCAGCCAGCTTTACCCACACACAACACACACACACACACACACACACACACACACACACACACACACACATAATATGTATTCCTCCGAAAAGTTAAGACAAAGCCTTTCATTGTAAATCCAGAAAAGCCGTATCGAGATATATCTTTGATTGATGTTGTTTAAGACGAATTAGTTTATTTTCGAAGTCTCCATACGTGACTATGTGGTGTGTTGAGAGTGAACTTTTTAGCAAACGTAAATTCTGCGATGAACTTTTTAGCAAATGTAAATTCTGAAAATGTGATTTATCGTGCGCTGGTTCGAATCCACGAGAGGACGAAATTATTATCACTGAAAACAAAAATTCCTTTTCTGTTAAATATAATATGGAAATGCGCATTGATTCCGAGGCAGAGCGAATTGGATATTAAATGATATTCGTAGCTTAATGCATTTATATCGATCACGGTGATGTGATACACATTCATATATATATATATATATATATATATATATATATATATATATATATATATATATATATATATATATATATATATATATGTATATATATATATTATATATATATAAATAATATATATATACTATATATATATATATATATATATATATATATATAACACACACACACACAAACACACACAACAACCATCGCTTCCAGAATCAGCCTCATCCCCCTCCCTCATATATCGTTCACGCCTCGCATGAACGAAGCCTCCATTTGCATAATATAAATATTAATTTTTCAATTCTTCCCATCACACGCTTTCATTTATCATTGTCTAACCCCTCGTTATCCTGGTATATTCTGCGAGGCCAATTCCGTGTCGTTTATTCTGGCCCAAATATTAAAAGTTCATTTTTCACGAATCGTCTTCAGTAATTGGAAAAAATAAAGGTGAACGGATAGATGTGGGTCGTTTCCATAATGTTTCGTGCGGGAGAGGAACACATCGAAGCCAATTTCCCATTAATTTTCCAACGCATATAGCGAATTAGATTGGCGTGATATTAAAAATCTTCGAATAACTGGAAACCAGTTCGATTTATATGGAACAAGCCTATCACAGGGTCCACTGACTTGAAGAAATTCGTGCTTCCAGGGTCATGGACTTGAAGAAATTCAAGCTTCCAGGGTAATGGACTTGAAGAAGTTCAAGCTTCCAGGGCCATGGACTTAAAGAAATTCAAGCTTCCAGGGCAATGGACTTGAAGAAGTTCAAGCTTTCAGGGCCATGGACTTAAAGAAATTCAGGCTTCCTGGGCCACTGACTTGAAGAAATTTAAGCTTCCAGGGCCTTGGACTTAAAGAAATTCAAGCTTTCAGGGCCACCAACTTGAAGAAGTTCAAGCTTCCAGGGCTATGGACTTAAAGAAATTCAAGCTTCCAGGGCAATGGACTTGAAGAAGTTCAAGCATCCAGGGCCATGGACTTATAGAAATTCAAGCTTCCAGGGCCACTGACTTGAAGAAGTTCAAGCTTCCAGGGCCATGGACTTGAAGAAATTCAAGCTTCCAGGGCCACCGACTTGAAGAAATTCAAGCTTCCAGGGCCACTGACTTGAAGAAGTTCAAGCTTCCAGGGCCTTGGACTTGAAGAAGTTCACAAAAAGCTTTATCCAAAGGGGCAACCGGGACTTGAAAGAAAATTCAAGCCTTACCAGGCCCCACTGACTTGGGAAGGAAAAATTAACAAGCTTTCCAGGGCCTGGGGGGACTTTTAAGAAGTTTTTCAAGCCTTACAGGGAGCCACTGACTTGAAGAAGTTTAAGCTTCCCCCGGCCCATGGGGACTTTTAAAAAGAAAAACAAAATTTCAGGCTTCCAGGGCCATGGACTTAAAGAAATTCAAGCTTCCAGGGCCACTGACTTGAAGAAGTTCAAGCTTCCAGGGCCATGGACTTAAAGAAATTCAAGCTTCCAGGGACACTGACTTGAAGAAATTTAAGCTTCCAGGGCCATGAACTTAAAGAAATTCAACCTTCAGGGCCTTGGACTTGAAGAAATTCGTGCTTCCAGGGTCACTGACTGGAAGAAGTTCAAGCTTCCAGGGTCATGGACTTAAAGCAATTCAAGCTTCCAGGGTCACTGACTGGAAGAAGTTCAAGCTTCCAGGGCCATTGACTTAAAGAAATTCAAGCTTCCAGGGTCATTGACTTGAAGAAGTTCAAGCTCCAGGGCCAGGACTTAAAGAAAAATTCAGCTTTCCAGGGGGGCCCATGAAACTTAAAGAAAATTCAAAGCTTCCAGGGCCACTGACTTGAAAGGAAAATTCAAGCTTTCCAGGGCCCCCACTGGGGATTGAAGAAGTTTCAAAAGCTTTCCAGGGGCCATGGACTAAAGAAATTCAAGCTTCCAGGGCCATGGACTTAAAGAAATTCAAGCTTCCAGGGACACTGGCTTAAAAAAATTCAAGCTTCCAAGGCCACTGACTTGAAAGAAGTTCAAAAAGCTTTCCAGGGTTTCACTGACCGAAGAAGTTCAAAGCTTCCAGGGGGGGCCCACTGACTTGAAGAAATTAGTTTCCAGGGCCATGGATTTAAAGAAAAAATTCAAGCTTCCAGGGGGCCTTGGACCTTGAAGAATCAAGCTTCCACCGGGTCACTGCTTGAAGAAAATTTAAGCTTTCCAGGGCCACCTGACTTGAAGAAAATTCAAGCTTCCCAGGGGCTTGGGACTTTAAGAAGTTTCAAGCTTCCAGGGGGCCCATGGACTTAAAGAAATTCAAGCTTTCCAGGGGGGGCCATGGACTTTAAAGAAAAATTCAAAGCAACTTCAGGGACACTGGCTTAAAAAAAAAAAAAATTCAAGCTTCCAAGGCCACTGACTTGAAGAAATTCAAGCTTCCAGGGCCACTGACTTGAAGAAGTTCAAGCTTCCAGGGCCACTGACTTGAAGAAATTTAAGCTTCCAGGGCCATGGATTTAAAGAAATTCAAGCTTCCAGGGCCTTGGACTTGAAGAAATTCAAGCTTCCAGGGTCACTGACTTGAAGAAATTCAAGCTTCCAGGGCCACTGACTTGAAGAAGTTCAAGCTTCCAGAGGATGTGGTGATCATTAGGAAGAAGTAAGTGGAGGTCAAGGGAAATCCAGAAAAAGAAAAAACAGATCTCATTTATCGGAAAATAGAAAATAAATTAATACATTATCAAGCAGATAAAAATGTATTCAAATGTAACGTGAGTAATATTAAGGTAGTAATGCATCGCATCTTCAGAGACCGACGTAATAATGTAATCCGGAGACGACTCGACATCACTTATGAAAATTGAACACCAGTGATGAGGACTAACAGTTTAACCAATGCAAATGGCAAATGCGGTTAGCAAATACCGGGTAAACCATTTAAGCCTATAATGGAATTCGTTAGAATTTCCGATCCATAATGCAATAGAGGAACAGCCATTCTTTATTTTTTTATTTGAATACAATTGGATAACTGGAGCCGTATTGAAGATAAGAGCGCGCCCAATGTTATTGACATTGCCGTTAATTCATCTCGTGATTGAATAGCTTGGGTCCTTGAGGAATTCGGTGATTGATTCCGTGTTTGTATTGCAGAGAGAGAGACAGAAAAAAAAACTGAAATCTAACCGGCTATTGAATCTGTTTCTCAAGAAGTTGGCTTAGCTGGATAGCGAAGTCATTTTTTTTTCATTTCTGGGCAGAAGACGAATGGAATTATCTTCATAAAATGCAGAGAGAGAGAGAGAGAGAGAGAGAGAGAGAGAGAGAGAGAGAGAGAGAGAGAGAGAGAGAGAGAGAGAGAGAGTCTTTCAGATTAATTAGCTATTCAGATATCGACGGTGCTCAATGCAGCTTTTCTCTTTCTGTCATTTTTTTTGTTAAGATTCGAAGACCTTGACGATAGTTGGTCTTAGCTGATATGTTAATTATTCCCTTTTTTTCTCGATTATTTCACACTGGAAAGAAAGACCTATGTAGTTGTTAAAGATGGGTTTCAAAGTGTGTTTGTTATCTTACCATTGTATATCTGAGAAAGAGAGAGAGAGAGAGAGAGAGAGAGAGAGAGAGAGAGAGAGAGAGAGAGAGAGACCAAAGTTTGTTTGTTATCTTACCACTGTATATCTGAGACCTTACCTTACAGACCTTACATCTTGTTCGGGTTGCCCCAGGTCCCTCAGTGTGAGGCACCTCTACTGTCTACCAGAGAGTTGCTAGTACATCTTCCGGTATATTTTGCATCTTCCAATCTTGGATGGTCTGGGCTCTGGAGCATGATTTGATGGAGATAGACGATTTGAACGATGCAGGTTTAGATATTTGTCGAGCTTATTCTTAAACACATCTATGCTCACTCCCGATATATTCCTCAGATGAGCTGGCAATGCATTGAATAGTCGCTGCATTATCGATGCTGGTGCGTAGTGGACTAATGTCCTGTGTGCTTTCAATATTTTTCCTGGTATAGTTTTGGGCACTATTAATCTACCTCTGCTTGCTCTTTCTGATATTTTTAGCTCCATGATGTCTATATTCCTTCTATCTGTTTCCATGCCTGAATTATCATGTAGCGTTCTCTTCTCCTTTCTAGACTATATAATTTTAAGGATTGTAGTCTTTCCCAGTAGTCAAGATCCTTAACTTCTTATATTCTAGCTGTAAAGGACCTTTGTACACTCTCTATTTGTGCAATATCCTTTTGATAGTGTGGGTGCCATATCATATTGCAATATTCAAGTGGACGTGGACTACGAACATATGTTTATAAAGCATAATATTTGTTCAGCTTTTCTGTTTTGAAGTGCCATAACAACATTCCCATTTTTGCTTTACATTTTGCCAGTAGAATTGCTATTTGATCATTGCATAACATGTTCCTA
>NC_087215.1:66356094-66363594 GCF_015104395.2 Macrobrachium nipponense | reverse complement strand
TTAGATTTGCGTGTTTGTAATTGCGCAGATTCCGGGTTGGTCTTCTTCTCCATTGAAGGCATAAGCGTTACGATGTTTTTTTTTTTTTTTAGGCCCTGGTGCTTTTTTAACTTTGTGTGTGAACAATTTTAAAGAGGCAGTTCAGATTACCATATATTTCCCTCAAAGTAGCAGAAAGTGATAAGTTTTTTCTTAGCGCATGTTGAGAAGAGACGTGCTCGTCTTTGTTTTAATACATATGTGTGTATATGAATAGTTTTCATACATTCGACGCTGTTGCTTGAATTGCATTTTTTTGCCTCGGAGACAGAGCGCCCACTCATGCATACGCAGTCAGCACAATTTGTGCTGAGCAACCAAGAGGGAGCACAGCAGGGAGGCGAGTAGTTTTCAACGGGGTAATGCTTGACGGGGAGGGTGAAGCTCTTTTTTTTTTTTTTTTTAGTGGGGGCGAGTTTAGCCTTGAATAAGAAGTTCAATGCCATGGAATCAGCTGATAACGACTGGGTGATGATATGAGACGCCCGAGGGTTTCTTTTAGAAAGATTTTTGTTCTTTCTCTTGAGTGAAGAGAAAATAGAAATGAAATGCATATGAATGTGGGGCAAGTTTTTCTTATGCTTTGGAGAATGTTTTTACGCAATGTTAGAGGGCATAATTATAACTGGGGATAAGGAGATTGTTTTTTTGATGGGGATTTGATTGGTGACGTGGAGATTGCTTTAGAATGGTGATGATTGGTGATGATTTGTGATGATACCGGGGAGTGGTTAGTGGTAATTATTTTGGAGTTATGGGGAAATAGCAATATTAATGTTTTCACTGGTGTTACTGGAGATATTTTACGGGGGTGTACTTGAGTAAAATTATCGTTACTGGAGATATTTTTTGGGAATTCTGTCAGAGTTCATGGTGTTAATAATCTTTGGGGAAAGTGCCAATGATTTTATGGGTGGTGATGTCAATTGCTGGTGAATTTTGGTGAATTTGATGATAGCAATATTTGGTGATACTAGCGAGTACTGATAGTTGGTGATTCTGATACTTGATACTGGTGAATGGGCGAGTACTAATCTTGGTGATACTGGCGAGTGCTAATATTGGGCGAGTACTGATATTTACTAGTATTTGGTATACTAACATGGGTGTTGTAATGATTATTAAGGGTGGTGATGTTTTTTTATGTATGTGGGAGGAACTAATGGCACATTTTTTTTTCCTATGAGTTCACCAGATAATTGCTTGAAGTCTACGTGAGTCACAGATGTTACAGGTGTTACGGGAAAAGTTATCAGTGCCATTAGTTTTTCTTTTCCTTTTGTAGATGTTAGCCGTCGTTTACGTAAGTTTTTTTATCATGGACGAATTTGAATTTATTTTTCTCTCTAGTTTGTGTGAATTTTTTAATATCTCAGTTCGCGACTTGGAGTCATTGTTCGGGAATGTGTTTATAATTTCAGCTGTTTGATGCTGCAGAGAGATTTATTGGAGAATTTTTTGCATTTTTGAATGTCTACATAATGGCACTACATCTTTTTTTTTTTCTGGTTATTTGTGTTCCGGAATTGTTGGCCTCTTGCACGATTGTGTTTGTTGCAATTTTGGCAGAGATAGGAAACTTGGTTAAGTTTCTATTGGCCTATGCCATAGTGCATATGGAGAAGTCTTTGCTTAGTCACTTTGAATTTGGAGTTTTATTATAATAAGTTATGGCACACTAGTGATTTTTTCTAAGAATTTCCTGGGCAATTTTATTTGCCGAGTTTTTGCCCTTTCTCAGCAGTTATGCTAAACAGAGAGTTTATAGTTTTTGACTATAACATTGAGTTATTTTCCTGGAGAATTGGAGATATAATTGGAGATATAATATTTTGGTCATTTGATTTTTTTAAAAAATTTTTTTGTTGGAGTTTAGGCCTATGTGGTTGGAGTTTAGGCCTATGTGGTGAGAGCTATGTTCAGTTAAATTATTTTGCAGCCATTTTTGTTGCTAAGAGAAATCTTTTTGAGGAGATATGGGCCAATATTTTTGAGTGTATTAGCTAGATGCTTTGAGTGCATTTTGGGGGGGGGGGGGGTGGAGTTTCATTTTTGGATTATCCTGCTTGGAGTGTAATAATCTTTTTTGGAGACTTGTTTTATTCCACGTAATTATTGGTGAGATAGAGGGAATATGGTTTTGTGGGTTTATTAATTAAATGGAGGGAAATATTTTTATCACCAGAGTGGTATTATTATTAACATGGTGTATATATATATATATATATATATATATATATATATATATATATATATATATATATATATATATATATATATATATATATATGGGGATGGCGTTAATCTTTAGGGGTGACTTTTCTTTGTGTGGTTATGATTTATGGAGTTGAATTTCTGGGATTTTACGAGGTAAGAGAGGGGTTCTGTGGTTCTTTTTGTTTTGTGACTAATTTGAGGCAAGTGGCATTACGGCTTGCAGTCTTACGAGTCCCTATGGAGATGTTGCATTTTTTATATTCACCAGTTAGTTATTTTTGTTGACATATAATTGCTGAATTGCTGTATTGTGAGTTTACCGTAGTTTTTATCCTGAATAGGTGATAATTTGTTTATATAATTGGGCAGTATCATTTGAGAGAGTTATGTCTTTGAGGACAATTTTTGAGCACATTAGTCATATCCTGGAGATAACTTTGTGAAATGTGCTTATGTAGTGTCAGTGTAGAACGTTTTTTTGCATAAATCATAGGTTTCTGAAGTTGCAAGTCTGACTAGACATTTACACACTGCAGTTCGAGTTCCAGACGTGTCCGCAGGTGAATTTTTTGCTGACAATACTGTGACGAGTCCAGTTGCTGACTCTTCTCCTCTTGTGCTGATTACTCAGAGTTTTGCACTATTCTGAGAGATGCTGATTTTTAGCATTTCTTGAGATGTATCTACATAAAGGATTGTTTCCGGCCGTGTCCGATAGAGGAAAAGTTGCAATGGCAAAATTCCGTAACGATACATATTGCATTTGTGGGGAAAAGTTGGGTTATGTATATATTATGTGTTTTGTAATGGGGAAAGTTCACTTGTTGTTATCTTTTTTTTATTTTTTTTTTTTTTTACTTTTCTTACGAGAGATGTAATTGGGGTTGAGCTTTAAATAGTATTTCTTTCTGGACTGGAGATATGATATGTCGGGGTTTGTGAATTGCATAAATGGCCATTTGACATTGCGTCTCATTGAGATTAATTATATAAGTAGTAAAAGGTTTTTTGCTGTTAGACAGTAAAGAGTTTTTACTGATTTTGTGGGTTGTTGTAATATCAAAGCTTGAGAGAACATTTTCAGTGATATTTTTGGGTCTGCGCTTATCAAGTGTTTTTTTTTTTCGGGTCCGTTTTTCTTTTTTATTTCTTGTGAGAATTTGTGAGTTTGAAATGTGATGACAGAAGTCCGTGGAGTTTCTCTGAGTTCTGGGTTAGGTGTGTGCTAATGTATGAATTTGGAGAATTAAGTTAGAGAACTTAATGTTTTTTTTTGCGGGGTTGTGGTAATGACTTATGATTTAGTGATCCTATGGAGTTCCTTCACGAGTTGAAGTTAGAAATTAGTTCAGTGGTCATATTGAATGCGGTTAATTGGGAGACGTTCAGTTAGCATTTTTGGGAATTTTTGAGGTCATTATTTGACAGAAGTATGTCTGGGGTCAACTCTTTTTTAATTGACCAATGACTTGACTGACATACTGAAACACACCATAAACATCGTTCCCCAATGCTAGCAAGACGCCCACCAGCTTTTGCAGAGATGTTGCTGATGTATGCCCACTTACGAGAGTTTCTACGAGTCTAGAGGTTCTACAGCGCTTTTGGACTACAACAGTCATCAGATGTCTTCCACTGGGAGATGTTTCGCCTTTCTACAACGTGTTTCGCGAGTCTGTGCAGTTGCTGTTGCAGACAAAAAGGGAGATTTAAAAATTCAAGATGGGGAAAAGTTTCTACACCTAATTGTTATTATTGCCCTGGTTCATGCTTTTCGAGATGTGTGATAGACATTACGTTGTGCTGCCAGAGACGTGCAGTTATTATTATATTTTGTGTTTAATGAGTTGGCCAATGTGTTTTTTTTATATATATGAGCTGTTTTATGTGGTCTGTGGCTAGGCAGGTGCTAGCTATATGGTGACCGAGCTGCTGTAACATATAAAGACTGATAATATAATATATGATATGTATGAGACATTGTTGTATGTCATGTGCTTTGACATTCCTCAGAAATTGGGAATCATCGTTTTTAGCTTCCCATGGAGACAGAGAACATCCCAGCCTAGAAAATGTTGATAGGTCTTGAGGTGATGTGATCCTTACCTAGGCAGGTCAACGCTCGTCTGTCATTATGGGCGGTTGTCAGAGGTGAACTTGAAACTGGATATGAGTGGTTTCAGGGTGTGAACGACAGGTGTGAGTTTGTGCATTCGTACGAGCTATGTCCGTTCATAATGGCACGTAATTAGCCAGAACCATAGAGACAACGGGGAGAGAAAGAGCCGGGATGGCTCTGCCAACAATTTTTCTGTTTTGTGAAAATGCTTGGAGATTCTAGCTGAGATGGTGAGTGTATTTATATCTGTTTTAGCCAAAGGTGTGGCTTGACTGTATTTTTGATATTTTGTAAAGATGTTCTATTAGCCAGAAACATAGAGACTCTTACTGGGAGAGATAGAGCTGGGATGGCTCTGCCAACGTTTCTTCTGTTTTGTGAAAGTGCTTGGAGATTCTAGCTGAGGATGGGTGAGTGTATTTATATCTGTTTTAGCCAAAGGTGTGGCTTGACTATTTTTGATATTTTGTAATGATGTTCTATTTCAGTTAATCTTTTGACTTTGTATTTGCAATTGTGTATGCTTATCATTGTCCTCCTGTTCTTCTAACAGGCAGGCCTAGCAGAGGGAACTGTTCTGGTAGGGGGAACTATATTCTGGAGAAGAGTGAAATGGTGTTGACTAATTACTGAATAGACTGTTAATTACCGAGGGTTATCTGAGTTATTTGAACTTTGAGTCATCATTCCATTTAATCATCCTGTAAGAATCTGAGTTATTCAGTTAATACTTTGCTTTTAAATAAATGTATATTTTTGTAAGTTCACGACTCTGATTTGATGACCTAATGAAATGGAGGGGAGGTAGGAAGAGAAGAGAGAGAGAGAGGGAGAGAGAGAGAGAGAGAGAGAGAGAGAGAGAGAGAGAAAGAAAAGAGCTGTTGGCTGTCGAGAGAGAGAGAGAGGGAAAATGTGTTACCAAAACCCAGTGTCTGCCGCTCATGGCTTTCGCTACCAAAATGAATAACGGAGACGGGGTGTACCCAATTATATTATATTATATATATATATATATATATAATATATATATATATATATATATATATATATATATATATAATATATAATATATATATATATATATATATATATATAGATATATCTATAATTTATATAATTATATATATATTATATATAATATAATATATATATATATATATATATAATATATATTTATATATATATATATGTATATCGAGCTACAAATGTCCTTTAATAGCTAATTCGCTCTACCTCGGAATTAATATATTTTCATTATATGTTTAATCGAAAGGGAATTTTTTAGGCGATAATAAGAATTGCCGGCCGACGGGCACGAACCATCGACATCTTCAATTCCAGTGGCGGGGTGGGCTAAGGCTTCACTGCCAGTTTTGGAATTGAAGATGTCGATGGTTCGTGCCCGTCGACCGGCAATTCAATTATCGCCTAAAAAATTCCCCTTCGGTTAAACATATATGATAATATATTAATTCCGAGGTAGAGCGAATTAGATATTATTAGGACATTTGTTGCTCGATATATGTATATGAATCACGGTAATGTGATATGACTTATATATATATATATATATATATATATATATATATATATATATATATATATATACATATATATAATTTATATATATATATATATATATATATATATATAAATATATATATATATATATATATATATATATATATATATATAATTCCTTGGGTCATCTTGAAGTATAATATTTCAGAAATGTTAATAGCTTTCCCACACTTCAGATGAAAGCTACATCGTCAAAATCCAAGAGAATATAAAAAAAGAAACCTGCAGCTTTCAAAATCTAAAGTTATTTCCCAACCCCCCCTTCCAGCCACAATTCTGTAACTAGTATTTGTCCCCAATCAAAAACCATTTCTTCATGGAATTCTTGCGCACGTTCATTTTCAGTCTTGAATCACAACTTCCCTTCCCTTTCCTTTCGCACGTGTTTTCAAATCGCTAGCCATTCCTCCCTCGTTCCCCAAACCTTGCATTAACCTCACCCAACTTTCGATATCACATGTTACGAACCGGATCCAATCGGGGTGATATCTTTCGCGTACTTGGGATTTCAGCAATTGGCAAAATCGCCTGAATTAGGAAATATCGTCTGTGATTTGCTTTCGCTGCCGAAGGGTTTAGCCAGATTGATTGCACACACCACTGCCTCTTCCCGAGGGGATTATTTTGGTCTCTGAAGAATTTGCAACCCGGCGATATTGGTTCTTAAGGTGATTTTCGAAATTATGCAAAAATAGTGCTCTTAACAGCGACCCTTCGGCCCCTAGCTGCAACCCCTTTTTATTCCTTTTACTGTACCTCCGTTCGTCTTCTCTTTCTTCCATCTTGCTTTCCTTAACCATCTCCTAACAATTGTTAGTGCCTCAGTGGCGTGATCGGCACGGTCGTGGCCTGCCACCCCGGTGGCCGTGAGTTCGATTCTCGGGCATTCCACTGAGGGGTCAAAGATGTGTGTTTCTGGTGATAGATGTTCACTCTCGACGTGGTTCGGAATTCACGTAAAGCTGTTGGTCCCGTTGGTGAATAACTACTGGTTCCATGCAAGGTCAAAACACCATACAAACATACAAACAAATCTAACAATTGCTTGAGGTTTTCCTCCTTTTACACCTTTCGAACCTTTCTACTCTGGATTTCCCTTTTAGCTCTGAATGACCTCATGGGTCCCAGTTATGAATTTGTCACAGGAAAGTCATGAGATTTACACGAAAAGAAGAAAGAATAAAAATAATTTCCACAAAGTCGTTCTAAGGCGTAGAAATAGTGTTTGGTTATTGGTTGTATCTCTCTCTCTCTCTCTCTCTCTCTCTCTCTCTCTCTCTCTCAGGAAAGTCAATATATCCTAGCTGAAAGTGCTATGGAATTCAAGGGAGAAGTTACCCTACCCTTTAATTCTATCTTTACATTTTTTATTGTCGACTACAGTGATCGGTTCAAATTGTGCTTCTTTGGGATTTTTTTTTGTGTAATTACTTACTCTCTCTCTTTTACGCAGTCTTGACTCCTGTAACCTACAGGTAATTACATTGTTTGTTATCGAACATAGTCTGTATTTCAATACCTACGATCAATAACATTGTTTCCCA
>NC_087215.1:66348594-66351094 GCF_015104395.2 Macrobrachium nipponense | reverse complement strand
GAAAAACTATTTTGTTTATATTTTATAAGAATGAATAAAATCCAAGGATAAGTAGGCTTTCCTGAAGATTCTAGGAGATGTTGGTCTCCGAAAGAGAAGGCTACATGTATCCCTTCCAGCTTCCAGCTTTTGGTGCCTGGAAGCAGAAGGAAAAGTTTTAATCCGTTCAGTAGAGAGAGAGAGAGAGAGAGAGAGAGAGAGAGAGAGAGAGAGAGAGAGAGAGAGAGAGAGAGAGAGAGCTATTAGTAACAAAAGTTAGTGTTTGTGGTCTTCTATATATATGAATATATATATATATATATATATATATATATCATATATATATATATATATATATGTAAGACATAGATTTTGAATAATATATTGTTCGTGCATTTCTCTGTAATCTGTGGAATGTGGAGGACAGTGCAGAGTAACGACCTGAGAATAGCTGATGAATGAGTTTCTAGGGGGATGGCGTGAGATAAAAGTGCTTAGTTCAGGAAGTCAATGTACGACAGTTTATGAACTCTTCCCAAAGTGCCTTTGTGAAACTAGATGCAGCTAGAACCGCAAGGCGTTGTCGAAGTGTGCATTCGTATGTGCGTGTGCGCCTCTTCTATTCATAATGCCAAGTTATGGGAAGACCTGCACAGACATTCGGGGAGGAAGGCGAAGCCATGAGGCAATGCCAAAGTGTTTTTTATTTATCAGTGAGTGATATTCCGGTTGGAATGGTAAGTGTTACCTTTACTTTAGCCAAAGGGGTGGCTTGTTTGATATCTTGTAAAGATGTTCCATTTTCAATTAACTTTGTCTTCTTTAAACTCTTGTGTGTGTACTTACCGGGATGTGTTCTGTATCTTTGGCAGACGGTTCTGAATTTCGGTGGGACAGAGTTCCCAGGGAAAGGTGTGACCTTTTGGGTGACTTGACAATGAGTGCTTTGTTTAAGTTAGTCTGTAAGACTGGATACTTAGTTAATTGATTTAGTTAATTGTAATAAACGTTATGTTATGATGCAACTCTCTCATTTTCATTACCTGTTAGAATGGAGAAAGAGGTGCGCCCGAGGAAGAAGAGGAGAGAGAGTGGAGAGAGAGAGAGAGGCAAGAGAGAGAGAGATGGGGTGATTGACGGGAGAAAGAGAGAGAGAGAAAGAGCCTGAGTGTGTAATGGAGTTATGGGGTGTGGCCTTCCGTTTCGTGTCCACGCTTACCTGATGAATACTGGGGGTTCTTTTCCCCCATGTAAATATAGATATATATATATATATTATATATATATAGATATATATTATACGTACTATATATATATAGATATAACTATATATATATATATATATATATATATATATATATAGAGAGAGAGAGAGGTAGGAGAGAGAAGAGAGAGAGAGAGAGAGAGAGAGAGAGTGAGAGTGAGAGTAAAATATATCTTAGTTTAACCAGACCACTGAGCTGATTGATAGCTCTCCTAGGACTGGCCCGAAGGATTAGATATTTTTACGTGGCTAGGAACCAATTAGTCACCTAGTAACGGGACCTACAGCTTATTGTGGGATCCGAACCACATTATTTCGAGAAATGAATTTCTATCACCAGAAATAAATTCTTCTGATTCCGCGTTAGCCGAGCCGAGAATCGAACTTCGGACCACCGGATTGGTAGCCGAGCGCGAAAACCACTCGCCCAACGAGGAACTTGAGAGAGAGAGAAAAAAAAAGGTAATAGTAACAAAAGCTAGTGAGAGAGAGAGAGAGAGAGAAAGAAAGAAAGAAAGATATTAGTAACAAAAGTTAGTGTTTGTGTATGTCTTCGATATATGAGAGAGAGAGTTATCCATCACCTTTAAATAGGATATGGGTGTATATTAGAGAGAGAAATAGAGAGAGAGAGAGAGAGAGAGAGAGAACGAAAAACAACTGAATACTGTGAGATATGGAGAAAATCTCTTTGCCTCAGGACAAGGCCAGATAGGTTTTCCCTCAAATAGGTAAGCAGAGAGAGAGAGAGAGAGAGAGAGAGAGTGTTTTCCTTTACCTTTCAAGGACAGAAAGAGAGGAAGAGATAATTATAACGGTAGTTAATTATCATTGCTTGTTAACCTCCAGCTTTTAACTAGGTAGTTGTGTAGTTAATTACATTGCGAAGACGAAACGACTAATAAAATATTATTATTATTATTATTATTATTATTATTATTATTATCATAGAATATGATATAATAATAATAATAAATATAAATAATAACAAGGCATGACGCGACCTCCAGTTTATTCGGGATGAGTACAAGATTTTTCCCTTACGCATAAGTTTTAAACATTATATTCCTAACTTTTAACGTGAAGTCTATGGTCGAATAGAGCCTTGTTTCACCAACGAAAATTAAAATGAATACGCTGTATTTTATTGGAATGAATTTTTCTGTACTGCTTAACTTCCACCTTATTTATTTTCCACATTTTCATCCTAATACATAAATCTTAAACATCCTATCCTAAAATTCCTGTATCTTTAAC
>NC_087215.1:66336094-66343594 GCF_015104395.2 Macrobrachium nipponense | reverse complement strand
TAGTAGTAGTCTTTAAAACACTTACCCTAAGAGAACGACTGCCAGTGACTGCCTTGAACCTTTGGTCTATCGCCTATCACTTCACGGAATATCCCGGACTATTTCTCTCATTTTCTGGCTTGATAGCTTTAATATTGTGTAAATCATTCGATTCCCTCAAACTTTTGTGACGAATGGTGTGGCATTAGAAGTTTGGGCCTAGTCTCACCTCAACGTGTAGACTGCAGGTTCGAATCCCACAACGGATAGTAGTGTTAGTATCGATAAGCCTACCTACTAGCCATGGATTCGAAAAATTAAGAGGCCATCGAAGCTTTGAACTGTGAATACATCTGGGAAAAGTAATCATCAGGTTCTATTCGTGATAGATAGAACGTATTCGCTCTAAGTGATTTACCAAAGTCCGCAGGGAAGCTGGTTGCCCCGGAATCAAAACAGACAATAAAAACGTTTTTAAGATTACTTTGAGAAGTCCCTACTTCCTTTACATGCAATTGTTTACCTTTAATTCGAGATCGAAAATGAAAATAAAGCCTTTCAGATTACTTTGAGAAATCACTACGTCTTTTACATGCAACACCGTGAGCAAGACACCGTTGTGTGTGGTTCATACATTCAGATGAACGCCCCCACCCACCTCACCCCCACCCGAGCCTAGCATCTTCAATTCGCTCTCATGACAAGGGAGAGGGCTAAGCAAACTTCGAATATGTGGGTTACCCTCTCTTTCCTTGCAAGCTGAACTCTCGCCCACGCTCTCCCCCTCTCTCTTTCTCTCTAAAACTCCCCACTCCTCAACCCCTAGCTCTCCACACCCTTACCTTTCCCTAACACCCCTCCTCTCTCTCTCTCTCTCTCAAAGCTTAAGGTTCGCGGCGAAGCGAACCGTCATTCGGTGTCGTACCATAACGGTCTACGCGACTCGGCCTCTCGTCCCGAGCTCTCGCAGCCAGACCCGAGAGTAATACTACTTACTATAAAGCAACCTTCTATGTATACAACCGGGAGCCGTGATACCAGTGGATCAGTACTTCCTCACTCGGTGATCTCGAGGCGATTGGATCAATCCCGGCGAAAGCATCCTGTCGAAAGTGCTTGTCTGACTTGTGATTACGTGATCTCTGATGCATAATATGAGTTCAAACCCCATTCTACGACGATCAAAAGTTTCCGCGGTGGAATTGATGGGGACTGTTCTGTGCGATGATTCGCCGCCAGTGTGGTCCTGTTAATGAGATGTTTGCTTGTTGTTTTTTCTTATTCTTTTTATTTTATTTTTCAGTTTCCTGGACGAACGCCGTTCAAAGCTGATTTTTGGTTTATGGCGGTTGTGATGAGACTAGCGAAGTTAATAGTATGCACTGAAACTGAATGAAATCAAAAGATATATATGTTTATGTTATTATTAATTATATATATATATATATTATATAATATATTATATTAATATATACATATAATATTATATATATTATATGTATATATATACATTATATATATATTTATAGATCTATATTCAAGTATTTCTTATATAGTTACTTATATATATATAAAGATATATATATATATATATATATATATATATATATATATATATATATATATATATATATATATATATATAATATAAAGAAAGAGAGAGATAGAGAGAGATTCCCCTAATAATAAAATTTCATAAACTGGCGTTACACCACCTGAGGTCATCTGTACCCCAAGTCGGCTATATTGCATAGAAAGACGAATTAAAAAAAAGGAAAAAAGAACAAGATACAACTGACTATTAATGCCTTCATTGGCGCCAAGGAGCTCTGACGTGGTCGAATTTTTGCTCTGTCGATAGATAATCCTCATAAAATACTTTCAGTATCATATTAAAACCGAACTTGTGTTAGTAGAAAATAATATTTTATATTTTATTTTTATTTATTCACAGAAGCTATATTATTGTTTATTTCTAATGTATTATTATTGTTATTATTTATTTACTGATTCTATATAATTGTTTATTTCTAATATATTATTATTATTATCATTATTGAAAGGCTACATCAGAGGAGTGGAACCCATAAAAATATAACATTTATCTAAACTGTGACGATGCCTCTTTTATTCTTGTTGTCTTTCACTTAAAGATTCTTCATTTTAATTTAATATTTTTTTACTTTTTTTTTTTACTTTTTAAATGTGCTCATATCGACTGAATTTATCTATTATATCTTTAATGTATAATATGTCTTCGGTCAAACAATTTTCTATTCACAGAAAACTTATTTTACGGATGTGTCTGTCATTCAATTACGGCCAAACGGCTGGTCCGATGGGCATGGAACTTGACAGGGTTATAGTGGGGACAGCTAAGATGGTTTATAATGGGGTTTCAAGTAACAAGAGGCACCAAAGGCGCCGGGAGGGGAGGGGGGATGGGGAGCACCTTCCCCGAAACGGGGCTGGTTCAGCCCGTAGACTTAATAACGTTACGAATTTATCACACCTAATTTCCGATGCACGCAGTAAATAATATGACTTTCGATTTTCCGTATACGAACTAAATATGACTTACTATTGAATACCGTGGGGGTAAGACATCAATGGCACAAAAAGGGGTTGGGGTTGGACAGGGTGTGACAGAGAGAGGAAGTGAGAGGGAGAGGAAGTAAGAGAAGGAGAGTTAGAGGGAATGTTAGGGAGAAGAAAGAGGATAAGAAACAGAAAAGGTTGGAGAGAGAGAGAGAGAGAGAGAGAGAGAGGGAATTTATTGGTTGCAATTCAGATACCCAGGGCAGGTCAGTACAGAAATTACTGGATAAAAAGAGACAGTCAGCACAGGATAGCTTCTTTGAGTTCTTCAGTTTTTCCCCGGGCAACGCCGGGTTGGTCAGCTAGTAATAATAATAATAGAAATAACAGCCACCTGGGAAGAAGACCCTCTGTCAAACACGATTCATTATACAAAATGCCCGCCTGAATGCTGCGTTGTGTTTGCAGTGAGTTCCTTTGGAAGCAGTAGGTAAATTGTATAACACCACCATCCTAAGTTCATTTATCATAGCGCTGAATGACCCTATGGGTCCCCGTGCTTGGCATTTTGCCTAAATCACGTTTTCCGATCTGTCCCTTGAGAAGCCAAGGGTACAAGTGTGCCTAATTTATACCCGCGAAAAATGTTTCTAGAAATTTATAATAATAATAATAATAATGGCTGACATCAAATACTCCACTAAATGATCGCGAATGGGATTGCAAATAACAAAGAAATTAACGTTTGTGTTACCTTGAGTTTGATTAAATCAAGAAAAGTAATGTGCAACCGAATTTAATCCTGTGCTTGTGATCCCAATTCATGTTCCACCAAACTATAATTGTAGTTGTAATTACTTTTTGCTAATAAGGAAGTTATTGGTATACTCTTACTCTCTCTCTTGCTAACGTTTATTCCTTTATTAGGGCGATTGCGAATTAACTTGCATTGTATTATATATATATATATATATATATATATATATATCTATATATATATATATATAACTAATATATATATATTTTTTTTTTCTCTCTCTCTCTCTCTCTCTGTCTGTCTGTCTCTCTCTCTCTCTCTCTCTCTCTCTGTGAACAATACGTATATATTTTTTATTCAGTTTCTCATTCGCAAAGATTTATGATTCTTTAGACGAACAAACAGATTATATCTCACAGCAGAAGTAATTAACTGAGAAACAAGAATGAAAGTAAGAAAATCATAATGAGAAATAATCTCCTTATGAAACCATGGCGTACTTTTCCCAATATTACAAAGTATTTCATTTACTAGTTAAATATTTTATCCTCATAATCTATACATCCAACTTCCTCTTCTAGATAAGCAAAGCAAGTATGCCTTATCATTTCTACTGTCGCTTATTGTCTTGGATATGATGATTAACCGACTACACCCTTGCTATTTCTACAAGGTCTTTGCGAATGTGCAAAATGACTTGTGCCGAGGGCACGGAAAATTCTCGAGAGCTATAGCCCATAGAGAGCAGTTTCTAATGTAATACCTGTAAAAAATATAGAGATTTATGCTCGAGATTATGTACTAGCATCGATGAAGTCGGCAGTATGTTGCATAAGGGAAAACTGACTCGTGCCGTGTGCACGAAGAATCCACGAGAACCATCAGGCAATAGCTCATGGAGAGCAGTGTCTAATGAAATACCTGTTAAAAAAAGTAGGTAGAAATTTGTGATAGAGATGACTTCAAATATCGATGAGTTCAGAAGTACACTATTCGCAGACACAGCATTTTTGATGCAGCTTTGATTAAAAGCATATAATTAGAGAGAAATGTGCTATTATGAATCCTACTTTTCTGTTAGCAAACAAGCTTATGTTAGGAAATGTGCTATTATGAATGCTGCTCTTGTGTTAGCAAACAAGCTTGTGTGAGGAACTGTACACACACACACACACACACAGAGCGACTACTATCACAACCAAGTGTATCTAAAATTAGAGTGAAAGCACACTTCAGTAATCCATTACAGATAAGATCATATAACTACAGACTTTGGCTACAAGCTAAGCTGCCAATCATGCAAAGATTCGCTCTTCACACACATACGTATATCCAAATATGATTTGCCTTTTGAAAGGGGAATCGTACGGATTCTCGAAAGTTCTCTGTAGTCTTTAATTTACAAAAAATATGTTCTGTACATTTAGATAACTGTGGAATTGTCCCTCCATTTTTAACTTTGATACTTGGATCTTGGTCTTCCATTGGCAATGCCCACCCATGCATATATATGTATCTATATATATATAATATATATATATATATATATATATATATATATATATATATATATATATATATATATATATATATATATATATATATATATATATATATATATATGTGTGTGTGTGTGTGTGTGTAAAAATGTAATTATTTATATATTAATAAGTAAATCTATATATAATAAAATATATATATATATATATATATATATATATATATATATATATATCATAATATATATATATATATATATATATAAAGTTTATATACTGCAAAGCAGGCCCGACCCATTTCATTATCTCAGCACGGTTGGAAAGCAACTAGTCACGATACGTATTGAAGGACATGATTCCATCTTTCACTTCACTTGCCCAAAGATATTAAGATTGCCGTGTTTATTTGCTTTTTATCAAGTGCATAAATCTAACGGAAAATAAAGTTAATGTGTCTGGAATGTGACCGTTACTTCGACTGAGCCGTACATCTGTGGATGATATTCTGGAACGATATAAATCGAAGATTACTCGGGACTGATAAACCTCGAAGAGGAATAGAGACACATATTTGGATCGATTAATCCTAACGGAGCGGATGCAAGGATTAGCTACTGCTGAACTTTGATGATGAAAAGGTTTATTTGATGAAAATGGTTAGTTGTTCATATGTGTATATATATATATGTATATATATATAGATACATCAATATACGTATATATATATATATATATATATATATATATATATATATATATAGATAATCAATATATACGTATATATATATATGAATATATATATATATATATATATATATATATATATATATATATATATATTATATAGAATGTATGTATAAATAAATATATATACTGTATATAAATATGTGTGCAAATTTTTATGCATGCAAGATATCTCAGGGAGAAACTGAAATACAGGTTACAATTCCCAACGTTTTTGCCTTGGTTAACATCAACAGAAATCTGATTCTTAATGGATGAAATTTATATTTAACTTCTAGGGTTTACAGTATTACTATCATTATTATTATTATTAAATATTTATTATTATTGAAGAATTGACTGGCTTTAAATGGGTGTGTGCTATTATTATTATTATTATTATTAGTATTATTTTATTATTATTATTTTATTATTATTTTATTATCATATTATTTTATTATTATTATTATTATTATTAATTATTATTAGTCACACATATACTGTTAAGTCAGCGAGGTCACAAATAATTGTTCATTTCGTTCTTACTTTCCATAAGTAATTCTTTGTTTACTTTCCAATACTATTCACGCCGTCAAAAGGGTTCATAAATTTTTTTCTTCTATTTTCATCTCTCAAAACATAGTTAATATTTTTGTCCAATTAACTGTCAGTTTTGCTTATGATTACCGGTGCACAAGATTTGAAAACTCCCGTCATATGTATATTTAAAGGATTTTTGTTTTAAATAAATTTTTGGTGACTTAATTTTTTTTAAGGCAGTTTACAGTGACTGATATTTTCATAGCTGCATAAATATTTCTCTCGAATATATTGACACCATCATTAGAAATGTCATAGTAGTTTTCTAAATTGCGGAGGCGTTTATTTGTTTATTTATTTATCGCTTACTCTGGACTAAGTCCACAAACTAGTTTATTGTTGCTGTTCTTGTTAGGGGTTGGGAAAGGTCTATGGAAGAGCATAATAAGGTCAGAAAAAGGTTTTTCGCGTAGAGTTAAAGATAAATAATTTTAGAATAGGATATTTGTGATTTATTTATTAGAATGAAAATGTAAAAAATAAAATGAATGTTAAACATTACAGAAAAATTATTTCTGAAAAGAAATGCAGCGTTGAAGAAGTATAATAAAATAAATAATGTGCATGTTCCACAAGACAGATTTTCGTTAATGAAACAAGGCTCTGTGTGACCGTAGATTTTAGCCCATTTTACTCTATGTTCAAAGTTAGGAATGTAAAGTTTACAACTTACACGTGAGGGGAAGATCTTGCACGCATCCCGCGTAAGCTGGAGGTCGGATCACGCCTTGTTTATCTATTCGTTTGCCTCAGGGCCCTAAAAAATCTGTCCCAAATTTATGGTTTGGATTCGCTATGTCTTCTTTTTGCTGCGAAACTTTTTATTAAAAGAATTTATATTTTCAATTTCCTTAAAAACCGATGGTTTTTTTTAATGTGCTTCGTTGAACATTATCATCCATTTTCAGGAAGGTTTTTCTTTTTTATCATAACTGATCTTCTTCATATCGACTTTCAAAAAGAAACCGCGGGTGGTTTTTATTTATTTATTTATATGTTTATTTATTTTTTAGTGTGCGAGCTTTGTGATGGCGTCTAAATATCCTTCAACAACATATTCCAATGTGGGAATGAAGCTGTGAAGTACTGGAGAGAGGCACTTGGCATCCATTACATACTGCTTTGAATCTCAGGAATAAATGCCACAGGGTAGAATAAATATAGGGTAAAAAGAGGTCAACTGATACCCTATATTTTATTCTAACCCTGTGGCATTTCATTCCTTTCATTCCAAGTAGTAATGGATGCCAAGTGCCTCTCTGCAGTCTTTCTCTCGATATTATTATTATTATTATTATTATTATTATTATTATTGATTATTATTATTATTATTATTATTATTATTATTTCTGTAAAAAGAATGGCAGAATTAAGCGAGTTGATTTTATATATTGTTTTTCTATT
>NC_087215.1:66326094-66331094 GCF_015104395.2 Macrobrachium nipponense | reverse complement strand
AGTGAATCCGGACCATACCCGCCCCCCAACCCCATAACAACCCCCCCCCAAAAAAAAAAAAAAATCTGCATAATTCAGTTTGTGTGATGGCTGCTGTTCGGCGATAAATTTGGCTATTTTTAAAACTTGATTAAAATCAATCGATGGAAATCCAAAAGAGAGAGAGAGAGAGAGAGAGAGAGAGAGAGAGAGAGAGAGGGGTTAACGAATAATGTGTCATGTAAATAACGTCATGAAAAAATAGGTATCAGAGACGATAACTTATTAACACATTTTCTTTTATCTTCTTTTAAACTTCTTCCTCTTCTTCTTCTTCTTCTTCTTCTTCTTCTCTTCTTCTTCTTCCATAATCCCTGTCCCACATTCTTATGGACTGTTCCCTTAACCAGTACACACCGATTTTAATTTCTCTTCATTTTAATCATCCATTTTATCTCATTCGTTTTGCATATCGTTACAATCACATGTTCTCCGTGGGAGGAAAGCACCTTGAGTGCACTTAGCGTGGTGCACTGTAGGCATTACTAAAGGATATTTGTATGGAGCCTTTTACCCTACCTCCAATCAGCGTCATTTCCTCAATCCTGCTGTTCACCTTCTCTAAATAGCTTAGATTTTACAAACCATCCCAATAGCTCGGTGCTACTTAGCTCAATTCAACAAATTCCCTCTGCTACTCGTGAAAGACCTTTCAAGCTCCACTTCCTCGATGGACGAGTGGGTTACGTGCTCGCCTACCGATTCGGTAGTCCCGAAGTTCGATTCCCCGCCCTGCCAACGTGGAATCAAGAGGAATTTTATTTCCGGTGATTAGAAATTCATTTCTCGAAATAATGTGGTTCGGATCTCACTATAAGCCAGCAGGTCCCGTTGCTAGGTAGCCAATTGGTTCTTAAGGAGAGATGGTAATAACCGGCTCAGTGGCCTGGTTACACTGAGATATACTTAGCTCTTAGATCGTTTCTCTGTAGACTACAAACTTCATGAGGTTAAGGTTCGCTGCCTCTTGTAGCAACGCTAACGCTATTAGATTCTGAGCCTCTCTCGTGGCATCATAAGAGGGTCGGTCTTATTATCAGTCTCCAGGAAGAGAGATCGTATTTATTGTTTTTTTTTTATTTTTTTTTTTTTTTTATACCGGAGACAAGTCTCGCTCTTGTATAATACTGACAGGTATATGATTAGACGTGGCGTAAATGATATCACGATTCAAATTTTCTTTCCGCCAGTTTGCGAACATGTCGGTATAAATTCATAGTATGAATAGCTTGTCATATATATATATATATATATATATATATATATATATATATATATATATATATATAGACAACAGATTTCTGCAAGATCTTTCAACTCGACGTCCTTTACTCAGCAGACAAACTAGTTTGTCTGCTGAGTAAAGGATGTTGAGTCGAAAGATCTTGCAGAAACTCCGTTGTTTATTTTTCCTTCATGGCTTATACCTTTTATTTATAGTATATATATATATATATATATATATATATATATATATATATATAGTATGTATATATATATATATATATATATATATATAATATATATATAACTATATATATAAAGGTATAAGCCATGAAGGAATAATAAACAATGGAGTTTCTGCAAGATCTTTCGACTCAACATCCTTTACTCAGCAGACAAACAAGTTTGTCTGCTAAGTAAAGGACGTCGAGTCGAAAGATCTTGCAGAAAATAAAATGTTGTCTATTTTTCCTTCGAATAAACAACGGAGTTTCTGCAAGATCTTTCGACTCAACATCCTTTACTCAGCAGACAAACTAGTTTGTCTGCTGAGTAAAGGACGTCGAGTCGAAAGATCTTGCAGAAAATCCGTTGTCTATTTTTCCTTCGTGTCTTGTACCTTTTTTTATGGATTTATCACGTTTCAAACTTATACATACATATATATATATATATATATATATATATATATAATAATAATAATAATAATAATAATAATAATAATAATAATAAAAGGAGCCCATAAAAAACACCAAAATATAGAGAGAAAAATGCTATATTTCAGAGACTGCTGTCTCCCTCTTCAGGTAGTTGAATGAGAAAACCTTACAGAAAAGGTGGTATTTATACCAAGAGATCTATCCACAGGTAAGCCATTTTAGGTCACTCCCGTTGATAATCTTTCTTTAATCTTCTTAAATGTTGGTTGAATGAAAATTTTGTTAATAGTATCTGAATCCCATGCTCCTTTTGAGATGTTCATTACCTGCCTCTCTTTAATCAAGGCCGATTCCATCATTTGAGTCTCGTACCGGTAGTTGCTGCTATAAATTATACGTGACAAATTTATATGGTTGAAGATTATCAGCGGGAGTGACCTAAATTGGCTTACCTGTGGATAGATCTCTTGGTATAAATACCACCTTTTCTGCAAACTTTTCTCATTCAACTACCTGAAGAGAGACAGCAGTCGTTGAAATATAGTATTTTTCTCTGTATATTTTGGTGTTTTTATGGGTTCTTTCATTAGATGAAATTCTGTTGTATCAGAAAATTTTTATCAGTCATATATATAATAATATATATATATTATATTTATAATGATTATTCATATTATATACATATTAGATTATATTAACATATATATATATATATATTGTATAGAGAAGATATTTACATAGATACATATATATAGTACATATAATTATAATATATAATACATGTTATATTCTATATATATATATATTATACATTATATTATGATATAATAAGTATACATATTATTATATATATACAGATAATACCTAATATAGATATACTATATATAATATATATATATTATAGATATATATAATATTATATTTCCTGCCTTAAAGTTCTTTCATCCTTTTGATAAATCTGAATATCCCCATTGACTTTTCGAAATGAATTTGTCATACATTTATTTTCATGTGACTCAATGAATAATGACATTTTGATCATTATTTTTTTTGTATTAAATTGTCAACATCTTTGACCTCTCAAAGGAAGTTACTAAAGAAACTGATAAACAGATGATTAAAGAGCCCGTGAAAGATAAAAAGTGAATGAATGTATTGAGAAACATTTTGTGCTTATTGATTGAATATGACGCCGAGTAAATATCTAAGAATAAACGGGAGAATTAAGATAATGAAAAGAGAAACATACATAAGAAATAGAAAATATATTACACGATCTCATGAAGTAACCACTCGCTTGAAAATAAGAATGGATAACGTGAAAATAAGTGAAAGTAAATACGAAACAAAGACATAAAGCAATATAAAGAAGGAGTTGAAGAGTAACCAAACAGAAAACAGTAAAGAAAAACAAAATACATTCTCATAAAAAAATTGGCCAGAGGGAAAACCCCCAAAAAACCAGCCACAAATTTTAAAAAAATTAAGATTTAAAAAAATTAAAATTAAGAGTATTACCATCAACAGTCAACTGCCCACCAGGTGCTATTCCAGGGCAACAGGGGATGGACGAGGGTCCTGCAACCCCGTCCATTCAAATTTCGCGTGTTTTACAACTCCTCGCATCACGCTTGTATTTAAAAAAAAAATCTAGCATTTTGAAATCCAGGAAATTGAAATAATGAGAATCATCAGACTGCCTGGATGGCAATGGCTGCTTCCAGGTTTCCAGGAGACTTTGTAATTGAAAGAGATGATCCGGGACAGTGGTTTAATGTCACAGGTTCATTTCTGTTTCAACTGTAACCATTTTCATTATTATTATTATTATTATTATTATTATTATTATTATTATTATTATTATTATTATTATTAAGTGCTATATTGGAAGCAGAATGCAATGTCGGTGGTCTGACGTGGCCAAAGCTTTTTCACAGATTATATATATATATATATATATATATATATATATATATATTATATATATATATATATATATATAAATATATATATATGTATATAAATATATATATATATATATATATATATATATATATATATATATATATATATATATATATCTGTGAAGCTTTTGGCCACGTCAGACCACCGACATTGCATTCTGCTTCCAATATAGCACTTAATAATAATAATAATAATCCTGAAATATTTTTTCGTCGTAACGTTTCCGAAAAAAAATGGAGTGAGAAGATCAAATAGATTAGTAGGCGGAAAAGTTTTTTTTTTCAATTTTATATTTTTTTCTAAGCTTATCCGGAACTCGAAAGCTTTGTTGAAACACACACACACAGTTGTCTGTAACATCAAAAAACCCATTACTTTGTTGACTTGCTGACACACAAACACACACACAAGGGGGAGTGGGGAGCGAAGGGGGTGGGGGGGCGCAGAAGCTATTTTAGTCAACAGTAATACATGGCATTTGGTACCGTCTCCGTGTAACAGTCTATCCAAAGGGTCAAGTCAGTTATTTTATTTGGCTACGACACTATACCGGTCTATATCCGAGGATCATTTCTTATAAAACAGAGCAGAACTTCCAAACATGTTTACATACACTTCAAGTTTGGCCTGACCTATTTACAGTCATTCGACACTTATTACTTAAATTTCTTGCACACTTTTTGAGATCCTCTACTTACATACTTTTTAAGGAATCAATCGCTGGTTTTTGTTATTTTGCTTCGTTTTTTCCAAATCACTACAAATTTGCTTATCTTACTGACTTCTATATTTCCTCTCTCTCTCTCTCTCTCTCTCTCTCTATCATATATATATATATATATATATATATATATATATATATATATATATATATATATACATACATATATCGAGCTACAAATGTCTTTAATATCTAATTCGCTCTACCTCGGCATTGATATATTTTCATATATGTGTAACCGAAGGGGAATTTTTTTTTCTCGATAATAGAAATTGCGGCCGACGGGCACGAACCATCGACGTCTTCAATTCCAGGACTGACAGTGAAGCCTTTTTCCGTTAAACATATATGAAAATATTTATTAATTCCGAGGTAGAGCGAATTAGATATTA
>NC_087215.1:66314073-66324073 GCF_015104395.2 Macrobrachium nipponense | reverse complement strand
TAATAATAATAACAATGAAAATGGTTACAGATGAAACAGAAATGAACCTGCGACATTAAACCACTGTCCCGGATCATCTCTTTCAATTCCAAAGCCTCCTGGAAACCTGGAAGCAGCCATTGTCATCCAGGCAGTCTGATGATTCTCAGTATTTCAATTTCCTGGATTTCCAAATAATAGATTTTTTTTTTAAATACAAGCGTGAGGCGAGGAGTTGTAAAACACGCGAGATTTAAAAGGATGGGGTTGCAGGACCCTCGTCCATCCCCTGTTGCCCTGAAATAGTAACTGGTGGGCAGTTGACTGTTGATGGTTATAATCAAGGCAAAGGATGGTGTGGGTCCTAAGCAACTATCTCCTCGGTTTTTTAGTCTCGTATTTTTTAAAAATTCGTGGCTGGTTTTTTTGGGGTTTCCCTCAGGCCAATTTTTTTGTGATAATGTATTTTGTTTTTCATTACTGTTTTCTGTTTGGTTTTTCGTCATCTCCTTCTTTATATTGCTTTATGTCTTTGTTTCGTATTTACTTTTCACTTATTTTCACGTTATCCTTTCATATTTTCAAGCGAGTGGTTACTTCATGAGATCGTGTAATATATTTTCTATTTCTTATATATGTTTCTCTTTTCATTATCTTAATTCTCCTGTTTATTCTTAGATATTTACTCGGCGTCATATACAATCAATAAGCACAAAATGTTTCTCGATACATTCATTCACTTTTTATCTTTCACGGGCTCTTTAATCATCTGTTTATCAGTTTCTTTAGTAACTTCCTTTGAGAGGTCAAAGATGTTGACGATATAATATAAAAAAAAGATGATCAAAATGTCATTATTCATTGAGTCACATGAAAATAAATGTATGACAATCCATTTCGAAAAAGACAATGGGATATCTCATTATGACAAATGGATGAGGTACTGTAAAAAAAAAAATTAAAATAAAAAAAAAACATTGTTACATGGAAATAAATGTATGACAAATTTATTTCGAAAAGTCACTGGGGATATTCAGATTTATCGAAAGGATGAAAAGGATGAAGGACTTGAGAGAGAGAGATAGAGAGAGAAATAAATAAATAAATATATATATATATATATATATATATATATATATATATATATATATATATATATATATATAATACATATATACAACAGAATTTTATCTAATAAAAGAGCCCATAAAAACACAAAAAATATAAAGAGATATACTATATTTCAGAGACCTGCTGTCTCCCTCTTCAGGTAGATAAATGAGAAAAGTTTACAGATAAGGTGGTATTTATACCAAGAGATCTATCCACAGGTAAGCCAATTTAGGTCACTCCCGCAGATAATCTTCAACCATATAAATAAACATTACCATAGAATAAACTGGAATCTGTCACGTATAATTTATAGCAGCAACTGCCGGTACAAGAGTCAAATGATGGAATCGGCCTTGATTGAAGAGAGGCAGGTAATGAACATCTCAAAAGGAGCATGGGATTCAGTAGCCATCAAAACAGATTTTTCATTCAACAACCAACGCTCAAGAAGATTAAAGAAGATTATCAGCAAGAGTGACCTGAATTGGCTTACCTGTGCATATATCTTTTGGTATTAATACCTTTTCTTTTAACTTTCTCCATTCATCTACCTGAAGAGGGAGACAGCAGTCTCTGAAATATAGCATTTTTCTCTCTATAATTTTGGTGCTTTATGGGCTCCTTTTTATTATTATATATATATATATATATATATATATATATATAGATATATATATATATATATATATATATATATTATATATGTAATAACTAAATCACGAAAGTTTGGAAAGTGATAAATCCATAAATAAAGGAAAGGTATAAGCCACGAAGGAAAAAAATAAACAACGGAGTTTCGTTTGCAAGGTCTTTTTCGACTCGACGTTCTTTACTCAGCAGCAAACTAGTTTGTCTGCTGAGTAAAGGACGTCGAGTCGAAAGATCTCACCGAAAACTCCGTTGTTTATTTTTCCTTCGTGGCACCTATTATTATATATATATATATATATATATATATATATATATATAATATATATACATATATATATGTATAATGTATATATATGACAAGATATTCATACAAGAATTTATACCCACACGGCCGCTCACTGGCGGAAAGAAAATTTGAATTGTGATATCATTTACGCCACGTCTAATCCTATAACTGTCAATATTATACAAGAGCGGGACTTGTCTCCGGTATTAAAAAAAAAAAATACGATCTCTCTTCCCGGAGACTGGTAATGAGACCGACCCTCTTACGATGCCACGAGAGAGGCTCAGAATCTAATAGCGTTAGCGTTGCTGCAAGAGGCAGCGAACCTTAACCTAATGAAGTTTGTAGTCTACAGAGAAATGATCTAGGAGTTAAGTATATCTCAGTTTAACCAGGCCACTGAGCCGGTTATTACCATCTTCACTAAGAACCAATTGGCTACCTAGCAACGGGACCTGCTGGTTTATAGTGGGATCAGAACCACATTATTTTCCAGAAATGAATTTCTAAATCACCGTTGGGCTAGGCGGGAGGGCGGGGAATCGAACTTCGGGACTGCCGATCCGGTAGGGGCGAGCGACGTAACCCACTCGTTCCATCGAGGGAAGTGAAGCTTGAAAGGTCTTTCACGAGTAGCAGAGGGAATTTGTTGAATTGAGCTAAGTAGCTTCGAGTATTGGGATGGTTTTGTTGAAATCTAAGCTATTTAGAGAAGTTGAACAGGAGGATTGAGGAATTGACGCTGATTGGAGGTAAGGTAAAAGGCTCCATATAAACATCCTTTAGTAATGCCTACAGTACACCACGTGAAGTGCACTCAAGGTGCTTTCCTCCCACGGAGAACATGTGATTGTAACGATATGCAAAACGAATGAGGTAAAATGGATGATTAAAAGGAAGAGAAATTAAAATCGACTTTGTAGTCATTAAGGGAACAGTCCATAAGAATGTGGGACAGGGATTATGGAAGAAGAAGAAGAAGAAGAAGAAGAAGAGGAAGAAGTTTAAAAGAAGATAAAAGAAAATGAGTTAAGTAAGTTATCGTCTCTGATACCTAATTTTTCATGACGTTATTTACATGACACATTATTCATTAACCTCTCTCTCTCTCTCTCTCTCTCTCTCTCTCTCTCTTTTGGATTTCCATCGATTGATTTTTATCAAGTTTTAAAAATAGCCAAATTTATCGCCGAACAGCAGCCATCACACAAACTGAATTATTGCATATATATATATATTATGATTTTTTTTTTTTTTTGGGGGGGGGTGGTGGTTGTTGGGGGGTGAGGGGTGGGGGTATGGTCCGGATTCACTGTAAAGCTGAATGAATAAAAAATGGAAATTATGATTTAAAAAATATGATCCGCGGTGGACCGATTATTTCCCATCTCATGCGAATGTAAAGGATTAAGCCGGCCAGATAACCACTAATTATTATCATCGTAAATAATTTCTGCTGCTTTTTTTGACCGAGTTGAAATGACATAACGCATGAATAAGCTCAGTATATATATATATATATTATATATATATATATATTTATATATATATATATATATATAATTATGCTATCTTAGTTATTTGCATCGATAAACTCTAATTCAGGAAATCTTTTAAAAAATTACAGGACGTTTTAGAATATTCTTAATTTTCATCTATTTTTTTTAAATGTGGATTGAATGAAACGATGGTACAGGGATGTCATATATACAAAGTTAGAAAAATAAACAAATGTCTTTTCGCGGCAATGCTACGGCTAGAGTGCTGCAAATTGGTATGTCAATCATCCACCCTCCATTCATCAAACATACCAAATTGCAGCCCTCTAGCCTCAGTAGCTTCAATTTGACTCAAGGTTAAAGTTAGCCATGACCGTGCGTAGGCAACGACATAGGCCTAGCTACCATCGGGTCGTGGCTAAAAGCCCGATTTCGCCTTAGTAACTTTGGCGCATTGTTTCTTTACTGTTTTTTTATGCATTCACACGGAAAAGCAACTGGGAATGCACATGCATTAAATAAACACAAACGCGTGCAACCATATACAACAATGTCAAAGGTAAAGATAGAGATGTATTAAGATAAAGATGAGGATCATGCCTCTATGTCTGCGTGACTGAACCTTTCATTTCCCATATTCAGTCAGGTAAGTGTTCTCCGAGGAAAGGTTTCAGAGCTGGAATGATTAGTTCTCGGATCTTCACGAGTGACAGGAATATTAACTCTGGCATCTTCCGACACTTTTCATTTCCCCGATTCCATCCTTATCAAGTAATTTTGCTTCCAGGTCCCACGGTGAGCTTTATCTCGAAGGAACCACATCATCTCTTTTCTATTTTCATCTCCCACAGTTACTCAACGTCGAGCCCTCGTAGATTCTACAGATATAAAACCCTTCATAAATTGTATATTTGTCATAAGTTCCACTTCCACATACATGAAGAAATATGTGTTCAATCTTGTTTAAAATGAAGTGGTTTTGGTTTCGATACTTGCAAATAACCGCAGTGTCGAAAACCGTTTTGTAATTGTCATGATTATATACTGTGATGATTAAAGGAATATATAGTAATTTCCTCTTGTTTAAAATGAAACACGTCCGGTATTATATTCGCAAATAACCGTGCTAAACAAACTCATTACTGACAGGCTAATAAGAGAAATCCATCATCTGTAAACAGATTGCAGTTCGAACTGAAATATTTTCATCAAGAATATTTATATTTCTATGACTAATAACTTCGGTATTAGGAAACAGGCTACATCAGAGTTGCAGCCGAGCGTGAGAAGGTAGGTATCTCTCTCTCTCTCTCTCTCTCTCTCTCTCTCTCTCTCTCTCTCTCTCTCTCTATATATATATATATATATCTATATAATATATATATAAATATATAAATTAAAATTATAAAATGGGGGAAGCTATACGTCCTTTTATATCTTACACGAAGAACCCTTACGCCAATCAGGCAAGAGACTGAAAAAACGATATAATCTAATCAATTATCATGTTTAGTATGTGTCTGCATGCATTCAAGCCGCTATATGCATTACACCTGTATGTCTGTCTATGTCTGTCTGTGTCTTTCTGTATACATTAAAAGCCATCGTATGTATGAACTGAAGCTATCTGTCTTTGTCTGTCTGTCTGTATGCATTTCAAGCTACGGTACATGCATTACATCTGTATGTCTGTCTGTCTGTCTGTCAATGTGTTTCTGTGTGCATTAAAATCCACTGTATGCATTACACCTGTCCGTCTCTCTCTCTCTCTCTCTCTCTCTCTCTCTGTCTCTGTCTCTCTCTCTCTCTCTCCCTCTCTCTCTCTCTCTGCCTGTCTGTATGCATTTAAAGCCACAGTATATACATTACACTTCTCTGTCTGTTTGTATGCATTAAAACACTGGATGTATTAAGTCCACCATATGCATTATTATACTATAATATTTTCTCTCTCTCTCTCTCTCTCTCTCTCTCTCTCTCTCTCTCTCTCTCTCTCTCTCTCTGGGTTTTTTTACTCATACATGCAACAAAATGGATAATTACTTCATATAAACAAAAATAAAAATAAAAACCACTTTACTCATTAGGCAAATAATGGACACTAAAAAGCAACTCTGCCCAAATCCACTAATTCGTGATTAGAATCCACCAAGTTCCTTGTGGTTATGTTATAATGACACTTTTTATTAACAGTTTCTTGATTTTTTTTTTTAAAACTGCTATTATATTAACATTTCTTGATTTCGGAGGTAATATTGCTATTAATTCATTAATAAATACGTGGAAATATATTACAGAATCATCAGGATGCACCGGAACATTACCTTTTCTAACCTAACCTAACCTAACTTCTTCTTTGCCTTCAGCTTTTCTCATTTCTATATGAGGTCGCTGTTCGTAGTCAGCCGTCTCCATCTTCAGATTGGGAGGCTCATAGATAGAAGTCAGACACTTCCTTTTGCCCCACTGAGAGTCATCGCCTTCCTCAGGTTGGTCTTCTATTTCTGTTATTTTATTGACAGAAGAAATTCTGAGGCTTGATATAGTTTTGCTTTGTCAGGAAAAGGTGCGTTCAGTTCGGCACCTCATTGTAGGACTAACTTTCGTCCTCTGGAATTTGTTCTCTCTCTCTCTCTCTCTCTCGCAATTTATAGTTCAATCTGCGATCATCTCATCTGTTTTATGCTTCTGTCAATTCTGAAAGGATCTGTTTGTGTTTCCTTCAAGATTAATTGATTCGCCCAGGCAAGCAAGACCAACATCTGAGTGGCATGCCATAACACTAACCACCATACCAGCAGACCACGGGCAGTTCAGTAGATAAAGGGTAACCAATATATTTAATTTTCATGTATGGATGTATGTATGAATGTATATGTATGTATGTATGACGATAATATATAAAACACCACAGGGAGGGAATGAAAAATGCTTGTAAATCCTGACCGGTTTCGGCTTAATTGTTAAGCCAACTTCAGGGGACTTGTATGTATGTATGTATGTATGTATGTATGTAGAACTATCAAGTTATCTCGTTTAAAACCTTGGCAACGCATTCAGTTTGACTCCAATACCTAATTAAACATTTTACAGTTACAGATAAAACACTCGTGAGCGCGTGTCCTGTAAAAATGGCCGTTCAAGTCTTTGCCTCTCGTAAAGTGATGTTCTGTAAAAGGTCACTCGCTCCGTAACCAACGTTCATCCATTTTCCATCAAGAGGACGCCCCACTGCCCGACCCCCCCCCCCCCTTCACCCCCGGCTCCCATTTTTTTTTTAAACAAGACTAACAGACCTGTCGAGTTTCTGAAATGTTCATTTTTTTTTAGGTGGTTGAAAACGAAAACAGAAGAACCAGTTTAATAAGAGAACCACGACCTGGAATAGGGAAGAGTCACATCGAACGAGTATTTTGATGTGAATGCAATTTTTGGTCTAAATTAGGAGTAGTTGGTCGATAGCCGAAGTAATGGATGAGAGAGGGACGAGCAACAAGGAGAAACTTCAGTACATATGAAATGAATAATGAAAATACGTCCAATCTTTGTTAATTGACAAGTATTGCACAAAAGAAAAAAACTTATATTTTGAAAAAAAAAACTCCAGTACTCAAAACAACATAAAACAACAAGAAAAGAGTAAAAACAATGGTTATGTGAAATGAACAATAAAACACTTGCAAACTTAGTTAATTGAAAAGTATTGCACAAGGGGAAAATATGTAAATTTTGAATTATAAAAACAAAAAACACTCGAATGATCGAAATGAGGTAAACAATAAGAAATAAGTAAACAATAGTTAATTAAAAGAATTAATTAAAATATCAAACAATTAAAATTGTATTGCACAAAGGGAGAAAAAGTGTAAATAGGAAATAAATCGAAAAAAACTCAAGAATTCAGAATGACACAGAGAATACGAAATAAGTAACAACAATAGTAACCAATGAAGCAGGATAAAACAAAACAAGAATAAATAAAGTGAACTCAGAACAATTAAACAAAAGCAACATATCAAAGTCGGAATGCAATAAAAGCAGTTGCGAACAAAACTGAAAGACAGAATAAAACCGCAAAAGGAAAAAGAATATTTCCGAGGGAATACAAAGTAGTTCAAAGAACGGGAACCGCTTGGTGGGAATACCACGGGAATATTAGTTGGACACAAATATTAAATGGAATTTCTTTCAGGTACAATGCAGCAACGAGAGACATTTATTAAAAAGCAACAAACAGGATGAAACGAACACTGCTTCAATTGCGACTAGCACAAACAAACACTAAAACAACGGGAAATACAAACACGTACAAACGACTGTGTGTTTGTGTTTGTCTTTGACAGGCAAAAAAAAAATGCTGTTTCAAACTCTATTGAATAAATATTTCCCGCTGGAAAATATGAGATGAATTCCAGTGGCCATACAATCGAAATATTTTTTCTCTTAAATGTCACCTTGTAAAAATTTCATGCTGTGGGTACCTATGACGCAGCCAGACGTACGATTATGGCAACTTTTACCCTTGAATGAAATAAAAATTGACTGAGGCTGGAGGTCTGAAAATTGGTACGTTTGATGATTGGAGGGTGGATGATCAACATGCCAATTTGCAGCCCTCTAGCCTCAGTAGTTTTCAAGATCTGAGGGAAAGTAAAAACGAATTCAGGCGACGATGCCGATACGAGCACCGATTTTTTAAAAAGATCTCTTCAAAGGCAAACGAGTTCGTAGGTGCTGATTGAGTAAACATATATATCTTTTTTTCCACAAGATAAACATATTCTCAAGTGTAAGTATATTTTTTTTAGCAGTGAAAATTTTGTTCTCATTCCAACCTCACCATCCTGATATGTCTCCAAGTTTCGCCTTAAGTATCACGGAATATTACATCCTTTAGGAGATCTACTTCCAGACAATTTCAAAATAAGGATGATTACAAAAAAAGGAAGATAGAAAAAGTTTTTTTTTTTTTTTTTTTTTTGTACAGGATACAACTTTGGGGTTCTAATAACCGGCCATTATCTTCTGAGCTGACTCCAAAGTAAAGCCGCGGCTTTCTCAGGAACGAACCTTTGAATTACCATATTGAGAGAGAGAGAGAGAGAGAGAGAGAGAGAGAGAGAGAGAGAGAGAGAGATAATGACGACCAAATACAGGTCGTTCACTTCAGCTGTTAAGCCAACGTTCTTATTTTGGGAACACCCACAAAAATCATCCTAGAATGCTACTGAAACAACATAATTAACACCTTACCCTTAGTATGGACTCCTCCAAGTCTATAGATGGTAAGGTAGGTCTTGTATAGCTTAAATATGATACTTGATAAATATATTGAAGAGAAAAATGGGAAAAATCTGTTGAAAATGTTTCGTTAAATCATTTTTCTTTTTGGATTAAAAGAACATAATAACACACACACACACACACACACACACACACACCCACACACACACACACACACACACACATATATATATATATATATATATATATATATATATATATATATATATATATATAGTTTATGCACATGTAATTACTTTATTGTATTATCATATAATAAATGTTATTTGTTTGTCTAAATCAATACAATATGAAGTTTATGATCTGTGTTCCCAAAATGGGAACGTTGGCAAGTAACACTGTTGTTTTTCCCTCTACAGGGCTCTCTTGTTGATACTTGCACTGCCACTACTCATAGCAAACAACACCAAACAAGTTTGTACTTGCATGTTGTGAAGACAGTTACACAGTATATAATACGTTTTAAGCTTCCTTATTTTCATTTGAGTTCTCACCCCCATCTGCTGCACACCTACAAAGATGGATCCATCTTGTTTCAATAGGTATGTACCAAGATACTGATAGTGATGAAGAAAATGATGATGATATTCTTGACAAGGACTATATGCCAGAGGAAGTTAGAGGAGAAGTTGAAGTGTATATAGAAAGTGAAAGTAGTGATAGTGAAGAGGAGCAGTGTCCTGATGTGCCATGCAGAGATAGAAAATGGAGGAAGAAGGAAAACTTATCTTTAGGCACTCATTCCATACCGTCACCAACTGCTGGCGAACATGCTGCCAAGGACATTTATGATATTTTCAAACTATTCTTTACTGACGAAATGGTTGAGCATATAACAGAACAGACAAATTTATATGCAGTAAGGGATAAAAACTGCACGAACTTCCATGTAGCTAAGGATGAAATTAAGAAGATTCTGGGGCTAATGCTCATGAGTGGATATCACAGTGTACCATCTGAAAATGATTACTGGTCAACAAGTGAAGACCTGGAAATACCAATATTCCCCAAAACAATGAGTAGAGACAGGTTTCGATCAATCAAGAGATATCTTCCTGTTGCTGATACCAGTAATTTAGCTGACTCCAAGATTGCAAAAGTTTTACCTTTACTCGAAATGCTTAGAGAGAGATGTCAGGCTAATGGTATTTTTCATGAATATCTCAGT
>NC_087215.1:66306573-66309073 GCF_015104395.2 Macrobrachium nipponense | reverse complement strand
GTATTTTTTTTCTTTAATGTTTTCTGTTAGGTTACTCTTCAACTCCTTCTTTATATTGCTTTATGTCTTTGTTTCGTATTTACTTTTCACTTATTTTCACGTTATCCTTTCATATTTTCAAGCGAGTGGTTACTTCATGAGATCGTGTAATATATTTTCTATTTCTTATATATGTTTCTCTTTTCATTATCTTAATTCTCCCGTTTATTCTTAGATATTTACTCGGCGTCATATACAATCAATAAGCACAAAACGTTTCTCGATACATTCATTTCACTTTTATCTTTCACGGCTCTTTAATCAATCTGTTTATCAGTTTCTTTTTAGTAACTTCCTTTTGAGAGGTCAAACAGATGTTGACGATTATAATAAAAAAAATGATGATCAAAATGTCATTATTCATTGAGTCACATGAAAATAAATGTATGACAAATCCATTTCGAAAAGACAATGGGGATATTCTCATTATGACAAATGGATGAGGTACTGTAAAAAAAAAATTAAAATAAAAAAAAAACATTGTTACATGGAAATAAATGTATGACAAATTTATTTCGAAAAGTCACTGGGGATATTCAGATTTATCGAAAGGATGAAAAGGATGAAGGACTTGGGAGAGAGAGATAGAGAGAGAAAAAATAAATATATATATATATATATATATATAGTATATATATATATACATATATACAACAGAATTTCATCTAATAAAAGAGCCCATAAAAACACAAAAATATAAAGAGAAAAATACTATATTTCAGAGACTGCTGTCTCCCTCTTCAGGTAGATAAATGAGAAAAGTTTACAGATAAGGTGGTATTTATACCAAGAGATCCATCCACAGGTAAGCCAATTTAGGTTACTTCCGCTGATAATCTTCAACCATATAAATGAACATAACCATAGAATAAACTGGAATCTGTCACGTATAATTTATAGCAGCAACTGCCGGTACAAGAGTCAAATGATGGAATCGGCCTTGATTGAAGAGAGGCAGGTAATGAACATCTCAAAAGGAGCATGGGATTCAGATGCCATCAACAAGATTTTCATTCAACCAACGCTCAAGAAGATTAAAGGAAGATTATCAGCAAGAGTGACCTGAATTGGCTTACCTGTGCATATATCTTTTGGTATTAATACCTTTTCTTTAACTTTTCTCATTCATCTACCTGAAGAGGGAGACAGCAGTCTCTGAAATATAGCATTTTTCTCTCTATATTTTTGGTGCTTTATGGGCTCCTTTTATTAGATATATATATATATATATATATATATATATATATATATATATATATATATATATAATATAGTATAAATATATATATATATATATATAGTATATATTATATATATATATATATATATATATATATATGTATAACTGAATCACGAAAGTTTGGAACGTGATAAATTCCATAAATAAAGGTATAAGCCACGAAGGAAAAATAAACAACGGAGTTTCGGCAAGGTCTTTCGACTCGACGTTCTTTACTCAGCAGACAAACTAGTTTGTCTGCTGAGTAAAAGGACGTCGAGTCAAAGATCTCACCGAAACTCCGTTGTTTTATTTTTCCTTCGTGGCATACACCTTATATATATATATATACATATATATATATATATATATATATATATATATATATATATATATATATATATATATATATATATATATATATATATGACAAGATATTCATACAAGAATTTATACCCACACGGCCGCTCACTGGCGGAAAGAAAATTTGAATTGTGATATCATTTACGCCACGTCTAATCCTATAACTGTCAATATTATACAAGAGCGGGACTTGTCTCCGGTATTAAAAAAAAAATACGATCTCTCTTCCCGGAGACTGGTAATGAGACCGACCCTCTTACGATGCCACGAGAGAGGCTCAGAATCTAATAGCGTTAGCGTTGCTGCAAGAGGCAGCGAACCTTAACCTAATGAAGTTTGTAGTCTACAGAGAAATGATCTAGGAGCTAAGTATATCTCAGTTTAACCAGGCCACTGAGCCGGTTATTACCATCTTCACTAAGAACCAATTGGCTACCTAGCAACGGGACCTGCTGGTTTATAGTGGGATCAGAACCACATTATTTCCAGAAATGAATTTCTAATCACCGTTGGCAGGGCGGGGAATCGAACTTCGGGACTACCGATCCGGTAGGCGAGCACGTAACCCACTCGTCCATCGAGGAAGTGAAGCTTGAAAGGTCTTTCACAAGTAGCAGAGGGAATTTGTTGAATTGAGCTAAGTAGCATCGAGCTATTGGGATGGTTTGTGAAATCTAAGCTATTTAGAGAAGTTGAACAGGAGGATTGAGGAATTGACGCTGATTGGAGGTAAGGTAAAAGGCTCCATATAAACATCCTTTAGTAATAGCCTACAGTACACCACGTGAAGTGCACTCAAGGTGCTTTCCTCCCACGGAGAACATGTGATTGTAACGATATGCAAAACGAATGAGGTAAAATGGATGATTAAAAGGAAGA
>NC_087215.1:66286503-66299003 GCF_015104395.2 Macrobrachium nipponense | reverse complement strand
AATAAGACTAGCAGAGGTTAATATCAGGAGAGGGATCTTCCAGGGCGACTCACTGTCCCCACTACTCTTCGTAGTAGCCATGATTCCCTTGACAAAAGTACTACAGAAGATGGATGCCGGGTACCAACTCAAGAAAAGAGGCAACAGAATTAACCATCTGATGTTCATGGACGGCATCAAGCTGTATGGTAAGAGCAACAAGGAAATAGATACCCTAATCCAGACGGTAAGAATTGTATCTGGGGACATCAGGATGGAGTTTAGAATAGAAAAATGAGCCTTAGTCAACATACAAAAGGGCAAAGTAACAAGGACTGAAGGGATAAAGCTACCAGATGGGAGCAACATCAAACACATAGATGAGACTGGATACAAATACCTGGGAATAATGGAAGGAGGGGATATAAAACACCAAGAGATGAAGGACACGATCAGGAAAGAATATATGCAGAGACTCAAGGCGATACTCAAGTCAAAACTCAACGCCGGAAATATGATAAAAGCCATAAACACATGGGCAGTGCCAGTAATCAGATACAGCGCAGGAATAGTGGAATGAACGAAGGCAGAACTCCGCAGCATAGATCAGAAAACCAGGAAACATATGACAATACACAAAGCACTACACCCAAGAGAAAATACGGAAAGACTATACATAACACGAAAGGAAGGAGGGAGAGGACTACTAAGTATAGAGGACTGCGTCAACATCGAGAACAGAGCACTGAGGCAATATCTGAAAACCAGTGAGGACGAGTGGCTAAAGAGTGCATGGGAAGAAGGACTAATAAAAGTAGACGAAGACCCAGAAACAGAGACAGGAGAATGACAAACAGAACAGAGGACTGGCACAACAAACCAATGCACAGACAATACATAAAACAGACTAAAGAACTAGCCAGCGATGACACATGGCAATGGCTACAGAGGGGAGAGGTAAAGAAGGAAACTGAAGGAATGATAACAGTGGCACAAGATCAGGCCCTAAGAACCAGATATGCTCAAAGAACAATAGACGGAAATAACATCTCTCACATATGTAGGAAGTGCAATACGAAAAATGAAACCATAAACCACATAGCAAGCGAATGTCCGGCACTTGCACAGAACCGGTACAAAAAGAGGCATGATTCAGTGGCAAAAGCCCTCCACTGGAGCCTGTGCAAGAAACATCAGCTACCTTGCAGTAATAAGTGGTACGAGCACCAACCTGAGCGAGTGATAGAAAACGATCAGGCAAAGATCCTCTGGGACTATGGTATCAGAACAGAATAGACCAGACGTGACGTTGATTGACAAAGTCAAGAAGAAAGTATCTCTCATTGATGTCGCAATACCATGGGACACCAGAGTCGAAGAGAAAGAGAGGGAAAAAATGGATAAGTATCAAGATCTGAAAATAGAAATAAGAAGGTAGGGGATATGCCAGTGGAAATTGTACCCATAATCATAGGAGCACTAGGCACGATCCCAAGATCCCTGAAAAGGAATCTAGAAAAACTAGAGGCTGAAGTAGCTCCAGGACTCATGCAGAAGAGTGTGATCCTAGAAACGGCGCACATAGTAAGAAAAGTGATGGACTCCTAAGGAGGCAGGATGAAACCCGGAACCCCACACTATAAAATACCACCCAGTCGCATTGGAGGACTGTGATAGACCAAAAAAAATAAATAATAATAATAATAATAATAATAATAATAATAATAATAATTCTAAATAGACCTTTATAATTCTGTTCATGTGTTTTTTTTTCTGGTGAATGCCATTGTTAGGTCATGGTTTAAATATTGTAAACAAGAAAAAATAATATAACCTAAATAGACCTTCATAATTCTTTTCGTGCGTTTTTTTCTGGTGAATTCCATTGTTAGGATTTTGGTTTAGATATATAAACGAAAAATTGTAAGACTCCAGTCTACCGAATCCTGAGATATTTCGCATCTAAACATATACTGAAGCTGGAAGTCAAATTCAGATACCCCAACGAAAAGAAACTAGTGATAAACAGAGGCATAACAAGCCATAGTACTTTACACCCCTCCTAATTAAGTGTCCAAATTAAGCAGTATTCAGCCAATTTTGGGGTACGACTCTGCTGGTTATCTGAACGAAATGAGCCTTCACGAAGCATTTTGGGTCATACAGCAACTAACTGACTGGATGCAAGGAACCACTTAGTATAAAACAGTTTCAGAAAAACAGAACAGGAGCCACAGTGAGTCAGTTCTGATCCACAACCCTCCATGATAGATGCCTTGAATGCACTACATTGACTACAAGAATGCTACAAACCTTGAAAAATGATGTTTTAAAACCTCTCCTAGTTAACTACTGGGAAAAAAACCATGATAGTTAACAACCGTCCCAAGCCACTGAAAGGAATGCAGTACAGTGGGCTAGACTTATAAAACTTTGCAATAGATGGAATGAAACTTCCTGGCTTAAGCCACCTATAAAAAAAATAAAAAAGCCATGCTAGCTTACAACCCTCCCCATAAACAAAAAATCAATGGGTTACACTAAAGCTAGACCTATAATATAAAACTCTGCAATAGTTGGAATGAAAAAAAAATAGATAAATAAACTGTAATAGTTGGAATTAAACACCATGTCTTAAGCCATCAATCAGTTAAAACTGGAATGAAGCATAAAAAAACTGTAATACTTTGAATAAAACATCCTGTCTGATGCCATCCTAATCAAATGTAGTTGGAATGAACGTCCTGTCTTGAAACATCCTAACCAATTATAGTTGGAATGAAACAAACATCCCGTCTTGATCCATCCTATACATGCTCGGAACTAAGGATAAACCCTCCTACTCAACTCTTAGAGCAGCAATTTGCTGTAGACCATAACTGTTACTTGAGAAATTCGCTCTAGAGCCTTTAGACTCTGGTCTAGACCATACCTGTTACTTGAGAAATTCGCTCTAGAGTCTAAAGAATCTAGTCTAGACCATACCTGTTACTTGAGAAATTCGCTCTAGAGCCTAGAGAATCAAGTCTGGACATACCTGTTCTTTGAGAAATTCGCTCTAGAGTCTAGACTCAGTCTAGGGACTCTAAACCAGTGTTGTCCAAACATTTTCGCCTATTGTACTCTTTATTACCTTCTCCTATTGTTACGCAACCACTGCCGCCCCCGTCGCCCACCATGGCTGACCAAACTCAGTTTTATTTAGGATAATCATGCAAATAGTATATTAATTATGAAAAGACTGCATTATAGGAGTGTTGGTCAATAAATTCAATTTTATTACACAAATAAAAATGATGATTTAATAACAAAATGCTTGAAAATTACTTAAACAACTTAATGTGAGATGTGAGGCTGATGATCACTGATGGGATGTTTGTGTTGTGTGTATGTGTGTGTGTGTGTTCCTTGTTTGTTCAGGTACCCTTATGATCTATGTTGCGTACCGCAGACCCCAGTTTGGACAACATTGCAGTCAAGACCATACCTGTTGCTCGAGAAATTCGCTCTCGAGTCTATAGAGACCTCACCTGTTGCTTGAAGATCTTTGTAGCCAGAGTGTAGAGGATGGGGTTCAAGGCTGAGTTCACTGGAAGGACGAACACGGCCAGCCAGGCATATAAAGTTCGGTCAATGACGACACCTGCAGGGGGAACCCAAGGGAATTATATATATTATATATATATATATATATATATATATATATATATATATATATATATATATATATATATATATAGTTCCTTTTGATCATGAATCCACATCTATAACGCATGCCTGTTAACGTTACGAATTCAAGCAGTAGAGAATTTTATTACCAGCACGGGTGTATGTATATATATAAACATATATATATATATATATATATATATATACTATATAATATATATATATATATATATATATATATATATATATATATGTGTGTGTGTGTGTGTGTGTGTGTGTGTGTGTGTATAACTGAATCACGAAAGTTAGGAACGTGATAAATCCATAAATAAAGATATATGCCACGAAGGAAAAATAAACGAAGGAGGATCTGCAAGATCTTTCGACGTTAAACGTCCTTTACTGAGCAGAGACTGACATAAATACGGGAAAAGACAATACAAGAAGATTCGTATAACTGACAGATAGGGATTATAAAGAGATTAGTACCTAGAATCCGACACACCTGGAAGATGAAAAACCTTCCCAAACAAGCATAAACAATGGGTGCAATTAAAGGTTTAAGACAATCATCTCAGATACAAGGTCCAGACAATTAAAGGATTATAGGTGACTGCTATTCAGAACGTTGGTAAACAAAAACCATATTCACAATACATGACAGACATACATTACAACAAAAATAATACTCTAAGGCAACTAATTTTTATTAAAGTCGGTAATTATATCTTTGAGGTCATTCTTAAACATGTTACAGATCTTGCAGATCCTCCTTCGTTTATTTTTCCTTCGTGGCATATATCTTTATATATATATAATATAATATAATTATATCGTATGTTTGTGTGTGTATATATATATATATATATATATATCATATTATATATATATATATATATAAGAGAGAGAGAGAGAGAGAGAGAGAGAGAGAGAGAGATAATTAAAGTATGAACTTGGTGTGGCAACTGGCGTCCAATAGAAACGAAATTCCTTTTGTGAAAATAACGTCAAAACCAAAATACGAAACAATAAACATTTAGACACTAAAAAAAAAATAATAATAAAAATACATAAATTGAAAGAAACAGCAACTGTTAAAATAGAAAGCTGGACAGAAAAAAAAAAAAAAAAAAAACAAAAAAAAAAACGGGAGGAAAAATATTCAAAACCAGCCGAGCAAAGTTGACGTGAGAACGACGTACCAGCCAGCGCCATAACCTTGATAATGATAACAGGCATCCAACAGAGGAAGTCGGTTCCCACTATGAAGGCGAACCTCTTCACCAGAATCCTGTCCTGCTTCTCCTGCGTTGACCTCAGCGACATCTGGGACTCATGGATGGCGAATACCATCCTGCAGTAGGCGTAGGCGATGAACATGAACGCCATCAGGTTTAGGCCTATGAAAATGATGGCCGAGTGCTCCCACGCCTTCGGGAAAGACAAGGACGGGTGTTTTAGTCTTGAAAACTCCTGAGGCTAGAGGGTTGCGAATTGGTATGTTGATCACCTACCCTCTGATCATCAAACGCACCAAATTGCAGCCCTCTAGCCTCGGTAAGCTTTATTTGTTCTAAGCTTGAAGTTAGCCATAATCGTACTTCTGGCAGCGATATACTAGGTACCAACAACACAAGGCCACCACGGGACCCTAACTGAGATCTATGGGCCGTGATGGGGCCACCGATGGACAGAAAACTCGATTCTTCGGCGCATTTTTATCCCAATTATAATTAATCTTTGTCAAATTCTACAACTGACCCTAATTTTAATTTTTTTGTAAGTAGTCCTATAACCTCCCTCAACGTTTTACCTGTATACATTTTGAATGAATTACAATTCCCCAGAGACCATTGGCCAACCTATCCCAAATCATATCCAGAATATCTATCAATTCATCAATGAATTAAATGATAAAGTGGACCCACTGTTCGATTCTTACTTCGAACCACAGTTATGAGAACATTTAATATCATAATTAGTGGAATTAGCAGCTTCATCCATTAGGCGATTTTATTAACTGAAAGAGCCGACTTGATTCGTCAAGGCAATTAAAGTTGTTGATCATAATCTAAGAACGTTTGCCACCAAAAGGAACGCATTGTCAGATTATTAAATATTTAGAAAGTTCTTGGGGATTCATACTCGGTAAGGAAGGAATCAGATGGAAGTAGGCCTACCCCCTTGAAACAAACTGGTGTACTGCTGCTTTCTTTACGAGACTATTTGCCAAAGATGCTATCTCCCTTAAGTAGGGCTGTCTTTACAAACAACTGCTCTAGCAATAAACATTAAACAAATAATAAAGTAACAATTTAAGAAAGCGATAAGCAACATGCATGTAATGTAAGCCTTCAATCCGACGGCCTCCCTCCGCTGACAACTACCTTGGCGTAAGGGTCGTGAATGTGGAGAGGAAGACACATCCCGTTGCTCCCGTAGAAGTTGTCGCCGTAGTAAGGGAGTCCCGAGAGGGGCAGCAGCGCCAGAAGGGCAGCCAGCAGCCAGGTCACGGCCATGACCGCCCAAGCCACCCTGAGGGTTCTCTCCTTCAGGGTCAGCGGGTGGACGATGGAACAGTATCGGTCTAGGGTGATGGTCGTCAGCGTCAGGACGGAGGCTTCGGAGCTGAGTGTGCTCAGGAAACCTGTTTGTCGGGATGGCTGTGTTAGCTGGTTTTCGATCATCGTTTATTTGTTCTATTCGTGTGGAGTTGCATGAAATATGTATTCTAGTTACAGTTGAACTTTACAAACAATCTATTTATCGTTGGCGTTGCAATTTCCTAAGGACCGGAAGGGAGCATCCGCGGTGCTGTAAAACGTTTAAGCACCCGTCGGCAACTGTTGCGTACATATCACAAACAGCTCGGCAAACAAGTTAATGACTGAATGGAGAACGAACCTTTAGCTTTTACTATTTCATTTTGGTATTGTATAACACGGTGCGTCAAATAATTTTAACGGTGGCTTATATTTTTTTAGTAATACCATTAAACAGCTGACAGAAGCTGAAACCATGAGAGCACTAAGAAGATTACGAGACTACATTTATAACAATGTGATTATATATATATATATATATATATATATATATATATATATATATATATATATATATATATATAAAGACAGAGAGAGAGAGAGAGCTCTAGCCGGAACCCTCGGCCCGCTAGGCGCAAGCTTACCACAAAGATTGCACTGCCACGACCTCCTCCAGGAGGCTTCGTGTCTTATGTACGCCCCTCGGAAGAAGGCGTCGTAGGAGGCGATGATGAAGAGGTAGACCCCCATCAGGAGGTCAGACAAGGAGAGGTTCTTGATGTAGAAGGAGTGGACGCGGTTGGGTTCCTTTACGACGAAGCGTCCTATCAACACGATCAGGTTTCCCGCGCACGCCAGGAGACCCATGACCCACACGCTGCAATGGATGAAAACGGGGACATCTTGGATGGAGGTACCTCTTGAATATTTTTGTTTATTTTTTTTACTAAAAAAGGGCGGGGATTACCTCATCGAGGTCGCCCTCAGTTTAATTATCCCGTGATGGAGTTTACAGTTTGGTAAACGAACTGAATTCGTTAAGGACTTTTGAATTGTCAGTAGAACGACTCTCTCTTATTCTACACGACTGAGACTAAATGGTACATAAATACCCATAGCTAATTTTACATTCACTGACAACGTGTGGTAGATGTGAGCTTATATGAGAGAGAGAGAGAGAGAGATTGCCGCAGACTAGCAAAGCGGGCCAAAAAAGGAAACCACAAAAAACCAAAAAAAGGAGAAAGTCGGTTGGCGAAACAAGAGAGATAAACGTAATCTTTAGACGGAACCAAGAATAAGACGACAAAACTTTAGGGGAATTTAAATTTCGCGAACACTACTCATTCACTTCTCTCTTACCCATATGTATATACACACATATGTATGCATGTATTCAGATTATAGCACTAATTACAGTCTCCCAGCCTAAATGGTCAGCAGCCCAGAGATTATGGACAAAGGAACGTCAACGTTCCATTCTTCTAGACTGGTGGGTCTTGCAGCTTCATTCTCAAAATACATATAGTCTGATATCGTGGTGCCTTATCTTTCACAGACATTATATTTCCACTCCAGTAATGACAAACATCTACAGGGCAGCCATTTGTACTTCAAAGGTTTCACGCTGATTACATCCGTTTCCATAACAATGGAATGGCGTACTTAGCGGATGGCCATTACATTATTCTTATAATAACTGTCTTCTGCACTGTTTAATCAAGCTTATGAGCAACAGGCAATATAAATAAATCAAAGCTTAGTTTACCAAGGTTTTATAAACATCAGATGCCATTAGCCAAATCTTGGTTTGATTTTTAGATCGATTTTTTTTTTGAAAAGCACTTCCTCCTTACCTTACTCTGAGAACTAGACTATCAAGGAGGTGCTCTACAGAGGAGATGCCGTCGCCTTTCGGTTCACAAATGCGCACGTGGAGCGCAAGCGCGCATTGCTGGAACTCGTCGAAATATCTAGAAAGGAACAAAGAGACATTAACGACACCAAATGAAGGAACTTAACTCGCAGACTAACAGATTTTGAATTCAAACGTACGAGTGGTTGAAAATCCAGTCAAATGCAATCAGCAATTTCTTTTAAAGCATGAATCTGGAAGTTCGGGCATTCGCGGTTAATTAAAGTCTTGTTCCAGATTTTGTTCCAGGGCTGAATACAAAAGCAGAATGGAAGTACAAAGATTATAGTGAGTAAAAAAATTAAGTCTTGTTCCACATTTTATTCCAGAACAGAATACTAAAAAAGACTGGAATTACAGAAATTATAGTAATAAAAAAATGAAGTCTTGTTCCAGACTTTATTCCAAGGCAGAAGAAAAAGCTGACTGGAATTACAGAAATTATAGTGACGAAAACAATTAATTCTTGTTCCAGATTTAATTCCCGGACAGAATACTAAAGCAGGCTGGAATTACAGAAATAATAGTGAGTAAAAAATTAAGTATTGTTCCAGAATTTATTCCAATACAGAATACTAAAGCAGACTGGAAAAACGCAAATTATAATGACTAGAAAAAATTAAAAGTCTTGTTCCAGATTTTATCCCAGGAAAGAAGAAAAGATCAAAACGAGCATGAAAATTGGAAAAATAGTATTTAATATGTTGAGAACGCAATTGCCATTTCTGTCACAAGGGAACGTTCCAAGAGAGAGAATCTGGAATCTACTCACATGTATTCCAGCTTAGCCATTTCCGTGAAGCCTCCAGATGGCGGTAATTCCCGCAGGTTATTTCCACGGAGACACCTGGGTAAGTAAATGAAAGAAAATGAGAGAGAGAGAGAGAGAGAGAGAGAGAGAGAGAGACAGACAGAGAGAGAGAGAGCAGAGACAGAGACAGAGAGAGAGAGAGAGAGAGTGAGAGAGAGAGAAGCTTTACGTAAATTGTTGACAAACTCTCTTTTGTGGTTACCTTTAATTAAAAAGGGTTTTTTCCTCCTTTATCAACAGTGTCCTAGACTCAGAATATAGTCGTTAATTATTCTTTGGCTTTTAAAGAATGATTTATTCCGTAAATATTATAAGTAACAGTGACATAATTCACACAGTCTGACCACGAGTTCCTTCAGGTGCTAATGAACTCTTTGGGATCAATAACTTTACGGCAAAACTTCATGTATTTTCGGTGATTTTTCTAGATAGCCTTTTGTTGGTCTGTATAATAATGACAAAGCCCACAAGTATTTCGTCTCTATCCACTGGACGGTGGTTCGAACCCACGAGAGGAGGAGATTATTGTCAACTAGAAAAAATTCCCCTTCGGTTTACATATATGAAAATATATCAATTCTGAGGTATTGAATTGGATATTAAAGGACAATTTTGCAGCTCGAATAATGTATATGAATCACGGTGATGTGATAGTTATTCTCATATATATATATATATATATATATATATATATATATGTGTGTGTGTGTGTGTGTGTGTGTGTGTACGATGGAACTTCACTACAATATGTAGGCAAGTTCAGTCAATACTGATTGAAAACTAAGATCTCAAAATGGAAAATCAACACTAAGTTTAGGCAAATGAAGATTGAATTGTGTAGGACTAGAAAGTTAAGTATAGCTTATACCAGACCACTGAGCTGATTAATAGCTCTCCTAGATATTTTTACGTGACTAGGTGCCAATTGGTTACCTAGCAACGGGACCTACAGTTTATTGTGGGATCCGAGCCACGTTATATCGAGAAATTAATTTCTACCATCAGAAATAAATTCCTCCGATTCCACGTTGGCAGAGTGGGGAATCGAACCCGGACCCTGATATCGGTAGCCGAACACGCAACCGACTCGCCTAATGAGGAACCTTACCACAGGCCTAGGAGAGTGAATCAAAACATAAACTTACAACGATTCCACGGAAATGAGGTCATCAAACGTCCCATCTTCAAATCCAACCAGGCCGTTGTCCTGAAGAATCCTGGAAAAAGACAGATCACATAGATTTGAAACTTTCGTCATCCTGAAGATGGGTATCAGCTTGATGATACGAAACGTCACATGAAAATTATTTTGATTCTGTTCACATGCAAACGAGAAGAAATGAAGTTTGATTCGTCCATAGTAATGTAGTTACAACTCGTTACTTTCTACGGAAACATACTTAGATGATAATGAAATTTCATTGTCAGAAATTTATTTTGGAATAGTTTAATTATAAGGTATTGATGTTAAAAGCTCGGCTATTAGCTAGCAATGAGTTGTCAACAAAGTTCTATTTGGTTTTTACCTACTGCTTTTCATAAGATACGACAAACTAAAAAAAAAACAAAAGTTGAATTTCCCGGTTATCCAATTGCTATTCAGCAAAAAAAAAGAAAAGAAAAAAAGCAGTTACTATTTAGCCGGTAAAAGCAGTTACCTTGCATTTTCCATTTTAACATAGAAATCCGTACAAACTTAAGATTACAATATAAGAACTGTAGGTGGATTAAGGAATTTTGGAATGAACGAATGAAGAATGTTGGAATTGTGTGTGTATGTATGTATGGCTATACAGATGATTTGTACGTGTGTAATGCGTTCTAGAGATGGCCAAAAAACTTCTTTTTTAACACAAACATGGATACACTTAATAATAATAATAATAATAATAATAATAATAATAATAATAATAATAATAATAATAATAATAATAATATCAACCTATCTTTTCTGATACCATAGCCTCATAGGATCTTTGCTTGACCAGTTATTATTATTATTATTATTATTATTATTATTTAGTTATTATTATTATTATTATTTATTATTACAGAAGATAAACCCACCAAAGGCGGGCTATGCGACTTGAAATTCAATTCCAAAGAGTTATTATTATTATTATTATTATTATTATTATTATTATTATTATTATTATTATTATTATTATTAAAAAATCCTCATAGTAACACGAGTCTTCAAATGGAGAAACAAATCCACAGTGATGCAAATGTACATAACATGATTCCCGAAAGCTATCCTTAAAGTTTTAAATTTAAATATATGTACATTTACATAACAGTGGATGTGTTTCTCCGTTATTATTATTATTATTATTATTATTATTATTATTATTATTATTATTATTATTATTATTATTATTAATTATTATTATTATCGATTTGAACTCTTGACTAGCACATGCAGCATGGTTGGGCACTCACAGATTCTTAAGTTGGCCCAGTCCGGCGAAGGTATCATTGACCAGCATCTTCAGATCATTTCTCTCCAGGGACCTGCAAGAAAAAGAAGAAGAAGAAGTAGCAGAGACGAAGAACAAAAAAACGCATCACAACACTTCTGTAAACATCTAATTCTGAATCCTTAGGATACGTCATGCGACATATTAGTTCCAATAATTCGCGAGAAAATGAAAGCGCCCAGAGAAATTCTAAGGATTAGTCTTCCCGTTCTCGTATTGATGGAACTCAGCGATGTGACGTGCATTAGAGCATTTAGGGTGGTGCATTAGCGCTCGGTAATTCACAGCTTAATGGAAAGATTTTACTTTTTACTAGACGCTAAAACCATTTGCTTATTCTACACTGGAAACATATCCGTGAATTCCATGCCATGTACAGAGAAATAATCAATGGTTCCTAGGCAATTAATGAGAGCATTGCATGAGTTACATCTAAATGCAAAGATATCTAAAACCCTTTCCTTGTTATGAACTGAAACATGTATGTGAATTCCAAACCAAGTATAGTGAAATAATCAATGGTTCCTAGGCAATTAATGAGAGCATAGCATGAATTACATCTAAATGAAAAGACCCTTAAAACCATTTCCTTGTTGTGAACTGAAACATATATGTGAATTCCATACCAAATATAGTGAAATAATCAGTGGTTCCTAGGCAATTAATGAGAGCATAGCATGAATTACATCTAAATGAAAAGACCGTTAAAACCATTTCCTTGTTATGAACTGAAACATATATGTGAATTCCAAACCAATTATAGTGAAATAATCAATGGTTCCTAGGCAATTAATGAGAGCATTGCATGAATTACATCTAAATGAAAAGACCGTTAAAACCATTTCCTTGTTGTGAACTGAAACATATATGTGAATTCCAAACCAAGTATAGTGAAATAATCAATGGTTCCTAGGCAATTAATGAGAGCATTGCATGAATTGCATCTAAATGAAAAGACAGCTAAAACCATTTGCTTGTAATGAACTGAAACATATTTATGAATTCCATACCAAATATCGTGAAATAATCAATGGTTCCTAGGCAGTTAATGAGAGCATTTCATGATTATGAATTTCGTAACATGTACAGAGAAATAATGACTG
>NC_087215.1:66247112-66286003 GCF_015104395.2 Macrobrachium nipponense | reverse complement strand
GAATAATGCAAGAATATCAGTTCAAAAGGCAGGGATTAAATAGAAATTAAGACTTGATTTCAGGTTACAAGCAGTAATTTATATAGCCATTTATATAGCCATTAAACGGGAACATTTCGTCTGCATAATCGGTGTTTTGTTCCTTGTTTAGTAATTCTTAGGATATTTTTGGAAAGTGTTACTACCAGGTAATTTTTTTAGCCTTGAGTAAATCATATTTTTAGTTTAATTTCACCGAAAAGGGTATTTTGCCCAGCATCTAAAGTGCAATAAAACTAAATTAAGGTAAACATATTTCAAGAAATACCGTAGCCTAGAAAATGGGGATACAGTTTGTTGTACTTCGTTTACAGTGAAGAGGGATTTTGGTTTACATTGTCTCAAATGTAGGTATGAATCGTCACTTATTAAAATAGTGCCCTTGTTTTCATCGTAATGAAGAATACATCTGAAGGTATTCCAAAGTACTTTCGTTTGTTTTACGAATATAGTGCCCTTGTTTTCATCATATAATTAAGAATATGTCAAAGTACCTTAATTTTTTTTACGAATATAGTGCCCTTGTTTTCATCATAATTAGGAATATGTCTGAATGTATTCCAAAGTACTTTCATTTGTTTTACGAATATAGTGCCCTTGTTTTCATCATATAATTAAGAATATGTCAAAGTACCTCAATTTTTTTAATGAATATAGTGCCCTTGTGTTCATCATAATTAGGAATTAGTGCCCTTGTTTTCATCATAATGAAGAATGTCAAAGTACCTTCATTTGTTTTACGAATATAGTGCCCTTGTTTTCATCGTAATTAAGAAAAGTACTTTCAAGTAGGTCTGGAATAAGTAAGCAACTGCTTCCCCAATCTAGTCTTATTTGAAAGTACTTCCTCTTAATTATGCAAAAAAAGTATAGTTACTATTATTCGTAAATCAAATGAAGGTACTTCTGAATACCTTCAGACATGGTGAATTTTCCTTTGCACCTTCTTGTCCCAGAGAAGGAAATGACTTAATAGAATACGTAGACCAGTTCAGTGAAAGTTCGTAGTATATTGACGCAGTTGTGGTGTCAGAATGCTTAGTGATGTAGTGCTTTTAATTAAAGTACTAAATCATGACACTTTGATATCAAATATGGGGTTTAAAATGATTGAAATGACAGGATACCTCTCGTTCTGTTTCTGAACTGTTGCATAAAATTAAGATAGTGGTAGAATTAAGATGGTAATAAGTATAATCTATCTTAAGATAGTGATGGAGAATTAAGATAGTGAGAAGTATAGTCTATCTTAAGATAGTGAGGAGTATAATCTAAAGATAGTGATAGAATTAACATAGTGAGGAGTATAGTCTATCTTAAGATAGTGATAGAGAATTAAGATAGTGAAGTATAATCTGTTTTAAGATGATAGATTATGAGAAGTATAATCATGAGAAGTATAATCTATCTTAAGATAGTGATTGAATTAAGATAGTGATAGAATTGAGATAGTGAGAAGTATAATCTATCTTAAGATAGTGATAGAGAATTAGGATAGAGAGAGAAAATTAAGATAGAAGTATAATCTATCATAAGATAGTGATAGAGAAATAAGATAATGAGAGGTATAATCTATCTTAAGATAGTGATAGAGAATTAAGATAGAGAGAAGTATAATCTATCTTATGATAGTGATAGAGAATTAAGATAGTGAGAAGTATAATCTATCTTAAGATAGTGATACAGATTTAAGATAGAGAAGTATAATCTATCTTAAGATAATGATAAGTATAATATATCTTAAGATAGTGATGAGTATAATCTAAAGATAGTGAAGAATTAAGATAGTGATAGAGAATTAAGATATTGAGGGTATAATCTATCTTAAGATAGTGATATAGAATTAAGATAGTGATAGAGAATTGAGATAATGAGAAGCATCAGCTATCATAAGACAGTGATAGGTAATTAAGAAAGTGGGAATCATAATGAATCTTAAGATAGTGATAGAAAATTAAGATAGCGATAAGTATACTCTAAAGATAGTGGTAGAGAATTAAGATAGTGAGAAGTATAATCTATCTTAAGATAATGATAATTATAATATATCTTAAGATAGTGATAAGTATAATCTAAAGATAGTGAAGAATTAAGATAGTGATATAGGATTAAGATAGTGAGAAGCATAATCTATCGTGATAGAATTAAGATAGTGAGAAGTATAATCTCTCTAAAGATAGTGATAGAATTAAGATAGACATATAATCTATCTTAAGATAGTGATAGAATTAAGAAAGATGTATAATCAATCTTAAGATAGTGATAGAGAATTAAGAAAGTGAGAAGTACAATCTATCTTTAGTGATAGAATTAAGATAGTGAGAAGTATTCAAGGTTCTTTTGCAGCGTTCCTTTGTGCCCTGGCTTTTACCCCGCCCCCCTCCCCCCATTTCATTTCTTTTACTGTACCTCCGTTCACATTCTCTTTCATCTTGCTGTCCACCCTCTCTCGACTCTCAATTTACCTTTCAGCGCTGAATGGCATCATAGACCACAGCGCTTAAATGTGACAGTTAATGAATGAGAGTAGCAGTTTTTTTTTTCCTATAATAAGTGCCAACACAGAATTGCTCAGCTTCCTCTGTTTATTAGAAGCTATATTAAGTTTTCGCGATCCAGGTTATATAACATTTGTATAAATGGCTATAATGCAATTTCATCTCTGGGTATTGTTATCGAGAACTCCTTCTTTTATACGTTGTGATTAACGTAATTTTTTTTCCAGACGATGCTATACTGCAAGGGCTAACGGTCGTGATCGATTCCTGTATAGTTTCAATACATCTGCGAAAGTCGTTTCGATACAGCTCAAGTTTTAATCAATTCATTACTCAAGTCTGAAGATATCTGTCAAACAGAAAGATAATTCCAGGTGGAATGTATTATAAACAGAATCCCTCGGTAGAATGCCATCAAATGGCCCTTAACAAAAGCAACATTTATTGGGTTTTATTTGGTCGTTGGCCGAGTGCATTTCTAGCTCGGTTACCAATCCGGTGGTCCGAAGTTCGATTCTCGGCTCGGCCAATGCGGAACCAGAGGAATTTATTTCTTGTGATAGATATTCATTTCTCGATACAATGTGGTTCAGATCCCACAATAAGCTGTAGGTCCTGTTGCTAGGTAACCAATTGGTTCCTAGTCACGTAAAAATATCTAATCCTTCGGGCCAGCCCTAGAAGAGCTGTTAATCAGCTCAGTGGTCTGGTAAAACTAAGATATACTCATTATTTGGTCTGATTGCAGGAGAAGCTTATTAAGATAACGAGCAATTAGTGGGTAGAGGCATTCACTTATATATATAATAACGGAGACAACAAGTATCTCGTTATTATTTTGGTCGCGAAAGCCAGAGCGGCGGCAACCTGGTTTTGGTAACACATTTTCTCTCTCTCTCTCTCCTGACAGCCAACAGCTCTCTCTCTCTCTCTCTCTCTCTCTCTCTCTCTCTCTCTCTCTCTCCCCGTCATACCTCCCCTCCCTTTCATTAGGTCATCAAATCAGAGTCGTGCATTACAAAAATATGCATTTATTTAAAAGCAAAGTATTAACTGAATAACTCAGATTCTTAACAGCATGATGAAATGTTATGTTAACTCCGACAACCCTCGGTAATTAATCTAACACCAACATTAGTTTAGTCAACACAGTAATTAAACACCATTCCTCCAAAGAATAATCCCACTCTTCTCCAGAAAATAGTTCCCTCTACTAGAATCGCCTGTTAAAAGAACAGGAGAACAAACTGGTAAGCATGCACAATTGTAAATAAAAAGTCAAAAGATTAAATGAAATAGAACATCTTTACAAAATATCAAAAATACAGTCAAGCCACACTTTGGCTAAAACAGATATAGATACACTCACCCATTTCAACCTAGAATCTCCAAGCACTTTCACAAAAGGCAAAAGCCTCCATGGGTTAGCCTGACTCCCGCAACAATCCCCCTCTATTGTTCTGGCTAATTACATGCTATTATGAACGGACATAGCTCGTACGAACGCATGAATTTGCACACACTCGTAACCAGTTTCAAAGGCACCTTTGACAAACTCCCATAACGACAGACGATCGTTGACCTGCTTAGGTAAGGATTTTAATGTCGCACCACCTCAAGACCTATCAGCATTTTCTAGGCTGAGATGTTCTCTCTCTCCATGGGAAGCTAAAAACGATGATTCCCAATTTCAGAGGAATGTCAAAGCACGTGACATACAACGATGTCTCATACATATCATATATTATATTAGTCATATCATAGCGAATCCTCCTCTTTGTTACATATATACAATTTCAGAAAATGCATCAATTTTTGGGGGGAGGGTTGGAGTTAAAATATACAATACAATGAATTTAAATGTAATATGGTGTATTGTAAATATTGCAAAAAAAGAAATTAAAACTAAATAAAAATAAATCTAAGAAACTGGCTGGTTAAAAGAGACAGGATGTATTCTGAAGTAAATTAGAATTGCCAGATAAATAATTATTAGAATTTTGCAATTGCCAAATCTTCAGGTTAGGTTAAGACGTTGGCAGTGAATAGAATAACAAAACAGTTCAACGTTAATAGAATGAAAAATTTACCAATCAGTTGATCATTTTCAAGAACATACTAAGATGTCAGACTGTAAATTTCATTCTAGTACAGTCAAAAACTATTTACAATGCAAAAGGGTCTAATATAACCGCTAATTCGACGGCCTCGACCTAAAACTGGATGTTTGAAGTGATAATAAAATTTTAATCTTTGTACCACTGTTATGGAAATTTGGGTGTATCGAATCGTCTTGACTGATGTATCTAAAGATCGGAATGAAGCTACAAAACTGCGTCTTGTTTGGAAACGACCGAGACTAGTCGTCTACTTCGACGTCAGAATTTGAGAATGGATGGAGGGATTTCAGCGAAAATTGGAAAGTGGATGAACTGATATCAACGACAATTGGAGAACTGATAACGAAAATTGGAGAACGGATGGACTGATATAAACGAAAATTGGAGAACGGATGGACTGATATCAACGACAATTGGAGAACGGATGAACTGATAACGAAAATATGAGAACGGATGGACAGATATCAGCGAAAATTTGAGAACGGATGAACTGATATCAACGAAAATTGGAGAACGGATGAACTGATATCAACGACAATTGAAGAATGGATGGACTGATATCAACGACAATTGGAGAGTGGATGAACCGATAATTATGAAATGGGTAAGTTTATGACCTCTCAAACCATAGATACTAAAGGGTGGACGATACTACAAAATTAGGGACTGCTTGGTAATAGTAAAGATATCTGACTAACATACATTAACCGCGCAAGGAGAAAAGGTCAATGTTTGTGGGTCCGAAGTCGACTTAACCTGAACCTGATTTCTGATTGAGAGCAACAATGCCAAAGGATGAATTATATCACTAAAGGGACTACTGAAGGCATGCATTCTTTTTATAAAAAAATTGTAATGGCAGTATAATTTGAACTAAAATATAAAATTGCCTATTAAGTCATATCAGTGGACAACAACCCAAGCTTTGGTGGTGTGATAGCGTCTGAACTTTCTAGTAATAATGCTACGGTACTGTCTTGGGTTTTGGGCAAAGCTCATATCGGCCGCTTCAGTGTGGATTAATATCTAAGTACTCTTTCCTTCAAAACCCTATTTCATGTCACCTTAAACTCTTTTTTACTGCAGACCAATGCTTGGTTTCCACATGGTGAAGGCATGCTCTCTGCCAGACAGAATTTATATGATACCTTTCTCCAATTGTCAACATTATTCTGTTGGCCTTGCTTTTTTCAAGGCTAAACAGAGTGATTTTGAACTAAGTCGGAAAGTCCTCATCAATATCTTGAATTGTTCATCAAGACATCCAGCCCAGCTGAACGAACCTTTTAGGTATCTGGTATTGTTGGCATAGCTTAGACCATCTTTGGGAATAAAGTAAATTCTGTACTGTCTGGAAAACTACTAAAGGTTCTCATCCAGTCTGCAAAACACACAGTTTAATCTCGCACTATGCCCATCAAGATTGCCTGAGGGTACCCCTGTTCAATTTTGCTCCTTATTGCATCCTACAAACCATATCCTCCTACACCTTTGGTACGTTAGCTGTCCTAGGCGATATATATCTTGATGTCACTTCTTCCTGTGTTCATCTTCCTTCATTACTGAGTTCACTACTAGTATCTTGTTATTCTTGAACTAAAACAGAGCTGAGGTATCAAATGGTTAAGGGCTATTATGAACTAAATTCAGTATGTGGCGAGTTGGTGTTTCTGGATGTTCCTGAAAGGATGGCCTGTTGGGTATGAGTATGCCCAGGACCCAGTAAATCTCTGAGTCCTAGGTATACCCTTTCACTCTACGTACAGACCTATGGTGTAATTCTTCGAGATTATTAGTCTCCAAATACTCTGTTCAGTCCCCTGTTGAGGACAGGATGAGATTGTACTAATAGTTGACCAGTAATTGCTCGCTTTCTAGGTGCCCTAGTGGTGGTGGAAAACTGGTCACGTCCAGTCCACACAAAAAAATAAAGTACGTACACCGTTTGAGTATATCAGGATATATGAGTAATATAACGACAGACTGACATAACGGTAAGACTCCTCTATATTGCCATAAAATTTAATGAGGCTTGAAATAAATTTGATAGCTTGGTTTTGAATACTGTGGCCAATTTAACAGAAAAAAATTCTCTATGAAAAATAACATAATTTTGCATTTTTTAGATACCCCTAATTTGTACTGTTTTCATAAATTATGAGCGTAATTAATTACTAATTAGGAAATTAATGAAATCGCCACTGTGCTTGGGTAAATTGTCTTTTATCATCGAGCGACTCTTTGGTGTTTTTGTTGTTTCAAATTTTTTTTTTTTTTTTTTTTTTAAATGGACAGACTTTCGTAGCAAAAAGTTACTGCGTGTGGCAATATAGTAATTGCATTAAGCGAAACAGTTAATTAAACCTTTTTATACGTAGTCATGTTTGATGCGTTTTTCTGCCGTGATCCAACAAGCCCTGTCATGAATTTCCAGGCTGCCTTTTCTCCTTTTTTTTAGCTGAACTTTTTATAATCAGTCGGTACTGTTAAGGAAACTCGATTGCATTTAGAAAAGTTGGCTATAATATCCTATATTCAAGTCGGTTTTCCTTTCTACATTTTTTTTCATTTACAGGTTTACTACGGATACTACAAGGCTGTCACTAATTCGGTGGAATTTTCGAACAGGAATGATACTGGAAGATGGACAACACAAGACGAGGGAAAAGGACAAATGCTGTTGATAAACTTGAAAAGGACTTTGGATCACACTTACTTTCGAGCGCCTCAGTGATGTGGTTAGTATGGTATTGGCGTCCCACCTCGGTGGTCGCGGGTTCGATTCTCGGCCATTCCATTGAGGAGTGAGAGGTGTGTATTTCTGGTGATAGAAATTCACTCTCGACGTGGTTCGGAAGTCACGTAAAGCCGTTGGTCCCGTTGCTGAATAACCACTGGTTCCATGCAACGTAAAAACACCATACTACCGATAACTAAAATAGTACTATAGAAGCTTTTAAAAGCTCAGATAAAAGTTGAAACACTGAAGGTGAAGCCTCGCTGCTACGTAAGTAGAGTTGATCCTTGTAACCAGTCAGGTTTAAAGGGAAAGAAAATTTATAAAAGGTATAAGAAAAGGCCCAACAACATCATTGCATAATTGTTCTGCACTTATCCCAAAAGGATAGTGTGCCAATAGTTGAGTTTGTGAGGTAAGCTGGCTGGAGCCAGCACCACAGGTAGTACTGTTTGTGCGTGGAATGTGGTAAAATCCACAGGACAATAACATGGCGACCAAAGATCTGATACGTGAACAAGAAAGTCTAGAGGAAATCTGACACTGGCGTTCTAACCTGTCGAAGATGAACACGTGAACTGATTCGTAGATACAACCTGGCCCCGAGATTTAAAGAATACTCTATAGCAGAAACATCGAAGAGGGTTACGACGCAAGAACTAGTCTTTTAAGAACCCGTCCACACGGACGAGCTTTGCTCGACGAACTTTGTTCGATGTGACGTCAAAAGAGGAGAAACTGCGGTAAAGTTCTGACTTTTCCTGCGGTTTCTCCGCTTCTGACGTCACATCGGACAGAGTTCGTCGACCAAAGCTCGACCGTGTGGACGGGGCCTAAGGATAACTATGAATATACAGTGAGGAAGTTGACCCACTGGATGAGACAGCCAATTGGAGGACCTCTAGAAAATAATAAGATTTGCTCCATAGCTGTTGCCATCAAAACTTGCAGTATCTTGGGTGAGTACTGAAGTGTTGAATGTGAAATCTTATATCAGAGCTTATTTGGAGATTGTTTTAAGATAGGGTTTCGCATTTTTAGTTTTTGTTAATGACTTGAATAAACGTACATAATCAGATAATGGACATTTAGAAACCTCGGGTAAACTCCATTGGTACCATTTAGAGAAATAAAAATTTCCAAGTAGTGGCATTATATAGTGTGACCAAAAGTGCAGTACGTGGTATTTCTAAGGTTTGCTGCTCATATTTGTGGTATTTAAAGGTAATCAAAATCATTTTCATTTTATCCTTACGTGATACAATGGTAATTAAATCATGGGTGCGAAATAATTGTACGTGAGGAGTTACTGAGGTTAGCAGCAGCTTGTTTCTGAAGAGTACCAGTATTCCCAGTTGTAGCTGCATTCTCTCTCTCTCTCTCTCTCTCTCTCTCCTCTCTCTCTCTCTCTCTCTCTCTCTCTCTCTCCTCGGAAGGGGGATCTGTGAAGATAGATTTAGTTTTATTTTTCATTTTACTTTATTTTTATTTTATTATATTCTATATTTTTATTTAATTTTTTTTTCCACTAGTGAAAATGAAAAAATTTGGCCTTGAATCAGTCAGTGAACATGACTATGGACAGACTTTTGGAAGGAATTCTATATTTTTATTTTTTTATATTTTTATTTTATTTTATTGTATTTTATTTTATTTTATTTTTTTGCCCACTGGTGAGAATGGAAAATTTTGGCCTAGATGAATCAGTCTGTGAACATGACTATAGACCGATTATTTTGGAACGGAATTCTATTTTTTAATTTTTTTTATTCTATTTTTTTTTTTTTTTTTTTTTTTTTTGCCCACTTCTGAGAATGGAAAATTTTGGCCTTGAGATCTGATTCCCACTGCCAGGTTTTTAGTAGTACTCTTAATACTGCATCCACCCAGAGGACAAAGACATAAAAATAGATAATTAACATGTAATCGAGTTTGCATGATTTGCCAGTGGCGTGGGGGGGGGGGGGGGGGTATTCACAAATGGCATTTTGTTGGGACTCAAGAAAACTGAAGCCAAAAGGCAAATGATCCCCTTTATTACTGATGATGTGAGGAGTCTATTTTGTGTAATATATATTATTTTCTTCCCATCGCTATCAAAACCAGCTCAGATTTAAGCTTTTAATACCGCGGGAGTGTTAGTTTCATAGTGCCCGTTGACCAAAAGTTGATTGTGGTTTGGCACTGCATGTTGAAAAATGACAAAGTGAAGGATTTTTAGGCGTCTGTCATCTAGGAAATGTAGTTTTATCACACAGGATGAACATCGGCAGCTCAGGATGTTTCAGGAGCTATATATTTTTCGTATTGATCAACTGGTAATGAAGTACCGGTAACTCGTTAGTCACCCGCATATTTTTTTTTTTTATTTAAATTTCATATTTTCATTATTGACCATTAAATTGGAGAGACAGCTTTCTTTTATATATCTCTTATCTTAATACTATCCATCAAGTTAGCCATCGAGCACTTGCTCCGATTTTTTTTTTTTTTTAGATTAAACAGCTAACAAGTAGCTCATTATGTTACAGGGTACAGAGTTTCCGTTGCCAAAGTTTCTCGTGTCTAATACTCGCTGTCTGCGAGTTTAGTATATTCCAGAATACGTAATTCATTTTCAACCTAAATCTCCTGTCTTGATATGAGAACGTAGTCCATTTATTCAGGATACATAGATCTTATTAAACTATTAGTATCTTGTAACTCTGTCTGATTCATGTTACATAGTATTTTGAGTTTTACTTCGAAGTGTATCAGCAACGTAATTTTTTTATTGCTTACCAGTATAAAAGAAGTTATCAGGATGGTATTTGAATTTATTATCGATTTTATATTTCAGGATAATTTTTCTTAAATTTATCAGGTCGATATTACAAATAGATTAATGTTTTAGGATACCTAGGTCACTTATTAATTATGCATGCTTACATGATTGTTTAATATTGATTATTTCCTAGTTTAGTTTATGATGCATAATTATTTGAACAGGTTTTTTATCAGTTCGACATCCACTGGGAATTTTTGTATCGGTGTAAGATAAGCCGTTAGGCAGTTTATTTAGGACCACATGTTGGTTATTTTTACTTGTAGTTCGGTTTGGTATCACAAGTCAAATAGTTCTATATTTTCTTTAAATGCATATTCACTTAGGACTATCATTTCTGATTGGTTTCAGTCTTAACAGGTACAATTTATTGTTCAGCGCATGCCCATCTAGGTATGAAGATTATTACCCAACTATGTGAGATTAATAGACCATACTGATTTTGTATTTTTTTTTTTATTAACATAAGATCAATCAAAAGTTTTTTATTAGTCAGGAAGTATAGATTTTTATGATTCAGTTATATTTCTTTTTAGTCATCAGTGAGAATATTTAAGTGTTACAAAACCTGCTAAATATTAGCCTAATTTTCGAACTAGAGTACCAACGACTCTTGACAGTTTATCACGAGTGTGTCTTAGACGTCATGATATTAAATTAGCTTCCAGTACTGTAGCGACTTGGAGTCAGTTTCTCTTTAAACGCCCCGTGGCCTTAGTCCTAGTTTTCGTCAGTTACTGTTTAATAGCCTAGTTAATTTATTTCTTAATTCTTCATCATTGCAATATCACGTCAGTTTCATTGCAATAGTAATATCCAAGGTCCTTTAAATATACTGGGAGAGGTCGGCTCATCAGCGAGCGAAAATACGTTCCCTCTGCGCATGACGTCACGCTACGAACAGTCTCCCCTGACAGCACTGACTCTGACAGGTATACGTAGTAACACGATGCAAGGATACCTTTCCAAAAAAATACTTCTTAATGTATAAAGATATTTTGTTTTACTTAAAGTACAGATGTTCCTTATGAAAGACCATACTTCAAAGTTTCATAATAATCTGATGCTTCTTAACAAAAAGTCATAAGGAATAGAGGTACCTTTCAAGGGAAAACAAATACTGTAATGTATTGATCGTCACTTATCCCTAACCAAGGAGGTATGGATTAACGTAGAGAAAGTTGTCCTTGGTACTAAATCCTATACAACGAGTTAAGGATTAACATAGAGAAAGTTGTTTTGGTACAATGAACTCTCATTTCAATTCTAACAGATTAACAGAACAAAGATGACAGTTTAATGGTGAAGGCATTGATATATGCATGAGTTTGTTTCTCACCGAGCCAGGTGTGGACCCTGAGGGGAAAAAATAAGTTGTTGTTTTCATGGGTTTTTGTACTGTAGTCCTGCAAGTCCTCTGTTTCTTTTTACTCGTCGATAATGTTGTTAAGGTGCCGCATTCTAAAACACACTGATATTTTGGCAAAAAATTCCACAAACCTCGTCAGCAACACCAGCGACAGCAGATTTCATTTCAGCAGCCATTGTTTTTATGCATTCCGTTCCTGGTCTAAGACCATAGCCATGAATTGCTGTAAAAATTTCTCTACAAATTTTCAGTTTAGAAAAAAGGTCGTCTGATGGTGCATAATGTTTTCCTTCGCTTATATAATGGACCCATGTCTCTGACGTCTTGCTGTTAACAATGTACCCTATATTTGGATATTTAAAGGAAAACTTTTTCACTACATATCCACCGATATATTTTATGGACTCTTCCTCGATAACAGATCCCGTGGTGTCTCCTGATTTCTGACATTTAGCAAATTCTATTTCCTCAGAGAACATTTCGTCATTCTTAAGATCCACGTCAAATTCCAGGTCTGTAAAAATGATGTTTCTCATACATATTTCAAAGGCCAGTTCCCTGTCATGGAAAGATTTATCATGTCCGTTTCCATCACGTCCAGATGATACCATTTCATGGGATAACGGGTCAAGTTTCAATATCCCAACCTAGAAAAAAGTTTTTCAATCTATATTTAAAATTAACGGCATTGGGATGATCATGAGAACCCCTCATCTGCCTGATGCATCGAAAAACTTTCAAGACAGTCTTGAATTAATCTCCGTGTCATAAAAAAAGAAATGTCATGACTGTTTTAGCATGTTATGTAGCCCAATCATTGAGTGACAAGATAATATTACAACTTTTTAGAATTTGTAAAGGCAATTCAATTTTGGGTTTTTTACCCTTATTCCCAGCATAGCATCGACCATTTTTTGTAAAGCCCTTTTCTGGCTATCAAAAATTTATCCCAAATGCATTGCGGGCTTTTATGTCACCGAACATCATAGAGGAATTCATGACATCGAACCATTCATTCACTGTAGCTATAAAATCGGCAGTTTCCTTCCAATTGTTGCTCTCTAGTAAGGCCCTTTCTCCTAAAAAATACAATGCCTTAGTACATGACTTTGTAAGTAGCTGTACAGCATACTTTACACGCTGTCTTTGTAAGCCACTTACATTGATATGTGTTTCATTAATTTTATATGCTAAGGCATACTCTGATACGGTTTTCATTAGCATTCACGGACACAGGCATCAGATACACTGTTTCCATTTTCCATAAGAAATCCGTGGTCCAGAAAATGATTGCCAATTAACTTTACCAAATGGGAGCATCAGCAAATAAGAAGACATTCCTGTCAGCACATGGGTTTTTAAAAGTGACTTTCTCAGGGTAAAGGGGATCAATCCCGAATTCTTTCCAAACCCGCAAATTATTAGGTCCAAGATCATGGACAATTGCCTCAACGGCAAAGCGAGCTTTTTCAACATTTATAATAATATCAGTCATCATATTGGTAGTATATGAGTTGCTTCCAGCTTCCCATAAAACCTCTTAACCACTTGAACTTTATCATGAGGTTCATACAAAACGTCCATCCCTTTGTCATAACTCCACTTACTACCAATATTCATTTCATCAACTGAAATAACGGCAACAAGTTTTTGTATTTCCGTCATAGTTTTTTATTTTGCCTTCATCAGTGACAGAACCATATGAAAAATAACCGGCTCACATTTCAGATTTTGCGCTCGTTTGTTCTTTGTACTTTTTGATGGCAGAGGAAATCCTCTTTTAGTTCGCAAATATGAATAGCTTTTGGTGCTCATGCTTCTGAGAGTGAAAGCTGACGATATGTCTTCATCGCGCCATTGACTGACAAGCTTATTGGTTATGAGAGCATTATCTGTGTTGTACTTAGCACAGGTTGAAATAACTTGTTTATTTATGTTAATGTGAACTTAGGTTCTGTCACTTCCATTTCCAAATTAACCAGTTTCAGTTCTTGATCGGTCTTTTCCAAATGCTCTATTTTTTTCTTTAGCTCTTCCACTTCCTCTACTTGTTAATTGTATTTTGTTCAGAACTCTCTTCAGGCTGTGCAATAATTTCTTGAACAGAGACTTCTGGAGAAGAGCATGCTTCCAGTAAACATCGTCTGCGCATTTGCAAGCATGCATCCATTTCTTCTTCGTTTTTTCTTCTTTTGGGAAACTAAAATATCGAATACCCTAATTAATGGTCATTTTGCTATTACTATGACATCCAAATACAGCAAAAATGGAAGGCATGGCTGCTGGAAGTTAATAAACGTGACAGAGACCAAGTAAGACTACCTTTAGTCAGGTCAAACCTCGGCCACCGTCTCCGAAACTTAACGTCACGAAAGCTCCGCCCACATGCGCGTAGCTCACTGATGAGCCGACCTCTCCGAGTATATTTAAAGGACCTTGGTAATATCAATGGTTCTAGAATTTGGATCTGTAAAGAGTACTTTATAAACAAGGAGGGGAATTAAAGACCTTAGCATTTACATGTTTATACTCAAGGGTAGGAAATATTTGTCTTATACAAGGAGTGAAAATAATAATTTTCATCTCCAAAAATAGAAACTTAATTTTCATTACAGATTTTTTTTTTAAAATGGACAAATTCTATTAATTTCATATTGTTGAACAGCATTATGAACATTTTTGCAGAGTCCATCATGAAAATAATGCATCTTCCTTGACGTGACATAGAAATTTATTACAAATTAAAAATGGCTTTTCTGCATATATCAAGGCACTGCTTGCAGATGAAGGTTAGAAATTAAGAGTGATAGTATTACGTGTGTGTGGTGTCTGTGAAAAGTTGATTTAGGTATATGAATTAATAATCAAACTCAAATTTAAAGTGTTACCTTAAGAGTAGTTTTCTGTTTTTACAAGGTTTTAGGTATTATTATTATTTTTTTCTATCACAGTCCTCCAATTCGACTGGGTGGTATTTATAGTGTGGGTTTCCGGGTTGCATCCTGTCTCCTTAGGAGCCCATCACTTTTTTTACTATGTGCCCCGTTTCTAGGATCACACTCTTCTGCATGAGTCCTGGAGCTATTTCAGCCTCTAGTTTTTCTAGATTCCTTTCCATGGATCTTGGGATCGTGCTTAGTGTCCCTATGATTATGAGAACAATTTCCACTGGCATATCTCATATCCTTCTTATTTCTATTTTCAGGTCTTGATACTTATCCATTTTTTCCCTTTCTCTCTCTTCAACTCTGGTGTCCCATGGTATTGCGACATCAGTTATTATTATTATTATTTTTTTTTTTCTTTTTTTGCTCTATCACAGTCCTCCAATTCGACTGGGTGGTATTTATAGTGTGGGGTTCCGGGTTGCATCCCGCCTCCTTAGGAGTCCATCACTTTTCTTACCATGTGCGCCGTTTCTAGGATCACACTCTTCTGCATGAGTCCTGGAGCTACTTCAGCCTCCAGTTTTTCTAGATTCCTTTTCAGGGATCTTGGGATCGTGCCTAGTGCTCCTTTGATTATGGGTACAATTTCCACGGGCATATCCCATATCCTTCTTATTTCTATTTTCAGGTCTTGATACTTATCTACTTATCCATTTTTTCCCTTTCTTTCTCTTCAACTCTGGTGTCCCATGGTATTGCGACATCAATGAGTGATACTTTCTTCTTGACTGTCAATCAACGTCACGTCTGGTCTATTTGCACGTATCACCCTATCCGTTCTGATACCATAATCCCAGAGGATCTTTGCCTGATCGTTTTCTATCACTCCCTCAGGTTGGTGCTCGTACCACTTATTACTGCGAGGTAGCTGATGTTTCTTGCACAAGCTCCAGTAGAGGGCTTTTGCCACTGAATCATGCCTCTTTTTGTACTGGTTCTGTGCAAGTGCCGGGCATTCGCTTGCTATGTGGTTTATGGTTTCATTTTTCGTATTGCACTTCCTACATATAGGAGAGATGTTATTTCCGTCTATAGTTCTTTGAACATATCTAGTTCTTAGGGCCTGATCTTGTGCTGCTGTTATCATTCCTTCAGTTTCCTTCTTTAGCTCTCCCCTCTGTAGCCATTGCCATGTGTCATCGCTGGCTAGTTCTTTAGTCTGTCTCATGTATTGTCCGTGCATTGGTTTGTTGTGCCAGTCCGCTGTTCTGTCTGTCATTCTCCTGTCTCTGTATATTTCTGGGTCATCGTCTACTTTTATTAGTCCTTCTTCCCATGCACTCTTTAGCCACTCGTCTTCACTGGTTTTCAGATATTGCCTCAGTGCTCTGTTTTCGATGTTGACGCAGTCCTCTATACTTAGTAGTCCTCTCCCTCCTTCCTTTCATGTTATGTATAGTCTGTCCGTATTTGCTCTTGGGTGTAGTGCCTTGTGTAATGTCATATGTTTCCTGGTTTTCTGATCTATGCTGCGGAGTTCTGCCTTCGTCCATTCCACTATTCCTGCGCTGTATTTGATTACTGGCACTGCCCATGTGTTTATGGCTTTTATCATATTTCCGGCGTTGAGTTTTGACTTGAGTATCGCATTGATTCTCTGCATATATTCTTTCCTGATCGTATCCTTCATCTCTTGGTGTTTTATATCCCCTCCTTCCATTATTCCCAAGTATTTGTATCCTGTCTCATCTATGTGTTTGATGTTCTTCCCATCTGGTAGCTTTATCCCTTCAGTTCTCGTTACTTTGCTTTTTTGTATGTTGACTAAGGTGCATTTTTCTATTCCAAACTCCATCCTGATATCCCCAGATACAATCCTTACAGTCTGGATTAGGGTATCTATTTCCTTGATGCTCTTACCATACAGCTTGATGTCATCCATGAACATCAGATGGTTGATTCTGTTGCCTCTTTTCTCGAGTTGGTACCCGGCATCCATCTTCTGTAGTACCTTTGTCATGGGAATCATGGCTACTACGAAGAGTAGTGGGGACAGTGAGTCGCCCTGGAAGATCCCTCTCCTGATATTAACCTCTGCTAGTCTTATATCAGAGCTTGTAAGTATTGTATTCCAGTTGCGCATTGTATTTTTGAGGAAGCTGATGGTGTTTTCCTCTGCCCCATATATTATCAGGCATTCTATTAGCCATGTGTGTGGTATCATGTTGAAGACTTTCTTATAGTCTATCCATGCCATGCTTAGGTTGGTTTTCCTTCTCCTACTGTTCTTCATGACCATTTGTCTATCAGGAGCTGGTCTTTTGTGCCCCTACACTTCCTTCTGCAGCCTTTCTGTTGGTGGGGGATGGTGTTTGTCTCCTCTAGGTAATTGTATAGCCTTTCACTGATGATACCTGTTAGTAACTTCCACATTATTGGTAGGCAGGTGATAGGCCTGTAGTTACTGGCTATATTTCCCTTACTCTGCTCTTTTTGTACTAAGGATGTTCTTCCTGTGGTCATCCATTTGGGTGCATGGTGATTTGAGATACAATGCTGGAGGAGTTCTGCTATTCGTGGGTGTTTTTGAGCCAGTATCCATGGACTTCATCGGGACCTGGGGCTTTCCAGTTTGGCATTTTCTTTAGTTGGTGTCTGACTGTGTCTGTCGTGATCTCTGTGAATCTTTGTTTTATTCTCCCTGTTTCTTCTTCCTTGACTTCCTGGAGCCATGTTGCATGTTTGTTGTGTGATACCGGATTGTTCTATATGTTTTCCCAGAGTCTCTTACTTGGTTCGGCTTCAGGAATTTCTTGGTGGTTGTCTTCCCTTCTTAGTTGGCTGTATAGTCTTTTCTGGTTGGTTCCGAATAGTTTGTTCTGTTGGTATCCATTATTATTATTATTATTATTATTATTATTATTATTATTATTATTAATTATTATTATTATTATGATTATTATTATTATTATTATTATTATTATTATTATTATTATTATATTATTATTATTATTATTATTATTATTATTATTATTATTCAGAAGATGAAACCTATTTATATGGAACAAGCCCAGGGGCCACTGACTTGAAATTCAGGCTTCCCAAGAATAAGGTCTATGTAGTTACCTATTATTCAAGTTCCTCCAGTAGTCAGCTAAATGGCACATGCTTTATTATATTAAGGCAGTGGAATGGCATTCCGTATATTTATTCATGTTTTGTATTTTGTTGCAAGGGTTTATTAAAGAAGCTGGACAGTTAAATTGAAAGACTAAATGGAACTGGTGTAAAGTAAAATGTAGAAATTCAGTAGCCTGGGAATTTTCGTAAATAAGCCTCTTTCATGCCGTGTAAGTAAGTATTCATAACTGCTATTAGGTAATTTCAGGGCATCGGTGAAGCTTGGAACAGTTACCAGAAGTGGAATCTTCATGGAAGAATTTTGCCTAGGCCTAAAAAAGTTTGTTTGTAGGTAAATGTTAACAAGGATATACATAGAAGCTTTGAATTTAACAAGCTTATGTCATAGCTTTGAGTTTTAACACAGGTATAGTATAAATGTTGCCAATTTTAGCAAGGATTTACCTTAGATGCTGGAAATTTTAACAAGAATGTAGTATAGGTGCGTTGAATTTTAACAAGATTATTATACTTACCTTGAGTTTTAACAAAATGCGTTACAGTAACTTTTGAGTTTTAGCAAGGTTGTGTTATATAGATGGTTCTAATTTTAACAAGGATATGTTATGGGTGGTTTCTTAACCTAAATGGCTTTATTCTTATTTTAGATTCCGTGAATGTCATAGCTTGTAATGCCGCAGTGTCTAGATATATGAAGAATTTTTATTTAAGTTAAGGTTTAAACACCATCCTTTTATGGAAGCCTTGGTTAATACGTTTTATGCAATTTCCATTAAATTTCATTAGTATGACATCAAATTTCTATATATATTCTTACTCTGTAATTAGATTTAGTTTCAAAATTTTAGTAATAGAAAATGTAATATCAAATGGTGAACTGAATTATTGGTAAAGGGACTTCTCATTTAGCTGAAAGGATTATTAGGACAGTTGTTTAATTAATTCATGGCACATTCAAACATGCCAAGGAATGAATTAAAACCTAGTGAGATCAAAAGTCAGTGCAACAATTCAGTCATATCCAGTTCCTCACTTGTAGCCTTTACATTAGTACTAAGAACCAAAGTTGAACTACAGAAGTTCTATTATATTGTGTGTGTCTTGTGTGCCTGTACAAATGTCAAGATTTTTTTCTTTGTATACCGAAAACTGGAACGATTTGTCTTTGTAAACTGGAAACTTGGAGATATTTTTAAAGAATAAAAGACTCCCTGGCGCCAGCCTACCAGTGGCCCGAGGAGGTGTTGCAAGTGTCCACAACAGGAGGCAACCAATCGGATATCTGGAGGCTTTTCGAAATTGATTCAAAGAACTGTTTTTTAAGCTGACAGTGATTACCGAGACAGGAGGAGTCCGTACTTCGCTTGTGCTTTCCAGGTGTATTCCCCTTTACTCTGCCACTGCTGAGATCACTTTCTGGTGTTAAAGAAACGAGCTTTGTAAACAGAGTCTAAAGGTCAAGTTACCACCGAGACGAGTTACACTTAACGTTCACGCATAATGACTGTTATCTATACTTAAATGTTTATTTGACATGTCGTGTGATCCAGTGTGTATAGCCCATAATTTTTTTTATTGCCAAGATTTCTTTGACCAATCCTGATGTATAACAGTCATGAAAAGCTCACCCATTTTCTCTGTGAATAACTTTGTTAATCTACGAACATTTTAACACAAACTTTTGCCGTTCTGTTTTCGAATTTCTTTTTTACGATTTCAAAAGAGGTCTTGCTTTAAAGTCCTGTCACAGATGATGTGTCCTGAATTTGACCTCATGGGAAAGAGAAGAAACAAGCAGCAAAAAACAGCTGGTTACAATGTACATATTTGAGAAGGTAACAACCATATTTGGTTGGCTCTGTAGTAGTTGAAAGAATTCGTGACTAGATCCCTATAGATAAATTTACTTGTAAATAATATTCGATATGATTATTTGATTCTTTATTTTTAAGAGGGATTCATGCTTAAAATATTTTTCAGTTGATTTAAATTATTCTTTTTGGAAAAAGGGTCAATTTAGTGATGTTTTTTTTACTAAAGTCATATTTTAGTTCGAAGTTTTATCATTAGACAACGTTTTTTCAATTCTTGTTTCCTGGTCAACTGTATGCAGATTTGACTTTGTAACGTGTTGAGTAAAACGTACTGAGTTTGAAAACTAACAATCTAGCAGAATTTGCACTTTTTTTATTTTATTTTATTTATTTACTTATTTATTTTTTTGCAAAAGCCGAGTTTGAATTCTATAAAGTGTATTTTTCTTGCCATACTTTTAAATGATACTGTTTTAACAAAAATTTTTGATTTTTGCAAAAGCAGAGTTTGAAATCTTTAAAATGTCTTTTCTTGCCATACTTTTACAAGAAACTGTTTTAACAAAATTTTTTTAGAAGTACTGAATATAATCTATATCCCACCAGATGACTTAAAGTTAAATCTAATCGTACCAGAAAGTCGATCAAGAGTCAAAAGTCACCCTATGGTCCAGCATATGTCGATTTTTTTAATTACATTTGAGGCATCGCCGTCGTTTCAGAAGATGGTACCAGCTTGGGGCTTAAACGTCTTCTCGTCTTTGGCCCGACATTTCATTCGTGTATGTGACATAAAGGAGGGATATAGACACCACGATGGCCATTCTTACAAGTCTGTGGGGAAACCTGCAAATTCATGACATCGTCAGTAATTAAACAGAAATGGGTGCGTTAATGTTAGTTTTGGAAGACCTTTGACGCCGTGTATTTATACAGAAACGAGCCTGGTGACAAGTATAGGAAAAACACTTGGCCAGTTTTCGCTTACTCTGGTTATTATTGTTCTCGTTCTTGCTGGGAGTTGGTATTAAAACCTGCAAAGGTCTGAAAAGCATGTTTCGCTCTGAGTTAAAGATGAAGGAATTTTAGGATATACTTCAGATTTATTTATTAGAATGAAAATGTAAATAATAATGTCTACTTTAAACTGTACAGAATAATTTCTAAAAGAACGTATTTATTTTAATTTTCGTTGGTGAAACAACGCTCTATTTGGCCGTAGATTTCAGCATGCGTTCCGAGTAAGCTGGAGGTCGGATGACACCTTGCTTTGATATGAAGGGGAGGATACCCAATATACCTTTCATCAGGGCTTTCCCAGCGAGTTCGATTCTCGGGCATTCCACTGAGGGGCGAGAGACGTGTAGTATTTCTGGTGATAGAAGTTCACTCTCGACTTGGTTCGGAAGTCACGTTAAGCCGTTGTTGGTCTCGTTGCTGGTTCCATGCAACGTAAAAAAAACATGCAATCATTTGAAATTTTGTGTGTGGATTTTTATAATGTCATCATTAAACGGGGGCCAGGAAACAGTCTCATTTTCTAAGTCGACCCTCAAACCAAAGACCGATTTCATATTGAAATCTGTCTCGACTGAAGCTTGAGTCAACTTTTGATGGAAGTTGTGAAGTTAGTCGCCAATCCCTGATGGAAGTTAAGTAAACTGTTTAATGTCAATTTTTAAGAAGTTTTATTTTGGCTTATGGAAGTTGACTGATTTCATATGAAAGTTTTTTTATTTTCATTTATTCTCTTTTTTTTTACTCTGTTAAAATGGCTGGCTGAATTTGTTGGTTATCTGAAAATACCACAGCTCCTGTATATGGTGATCTGTATCGCCATCTGTGCAGTACAGTTTTATATATAATACGCGAAATCTTTCAGATTCGTAAATGATATCTGGATCTAGAATTGATATAGAGGTAGCTTTTCCCATTGATACTTGGTATATTTTTTTGTGTGCCTTACAATAGTATACCCGATTCGGAGCAACTTAGACTTTAAGCAAAGGTCAGGTTGATGGCTCTGCATTTCCTCGCTTTTACGTTGATCAAAATGTTTTAGAGACTGAAGGTTACAGTACCTTTCAGGAGGGATTCTGAAAATCTGAAAACATCTGAATAAGTATTCAGAATATTATGATTTTATTGGGCTAGATTATAATTAAATGTTTGCTCATGATGCTTTGGAATTAATGTTTTTAGTTTTCTGCAATAGAATCTTATAGTAAGGGACACTGATCTTTATGGAAGTCTAATAGTCTGGAAAACTTTTGCCTTAAAGAAAACACTTTAATTTGTGATACTTTTGGTGTAAAAGAGTCCTGTTAATTCGCAACAATCGATTTGTAACAATTTATCCTGCAAATAAGTCTTATTTTATGGTAGTTTTGTCATCAAAGTCTGTCAATTTGTAATACTTTGCTTGCAGATAATCAGTTAGTGATCCTCGTACCTATAAGAAATCTGTTAGTCTGTTAATCTATGATACTGTTATCCTAGACTCTAGAAGTCTTGTTACTTTGTGATCACTTTGCCTTAAACTTTGTTAATGATACCTTTTCCTTAGGAAGTTTGATAATTTATTATTCCTTCGGCCTTCAGAAAGACATGACTTAGTTATCCCTCTTGCTCTCAGAAAAACTGACAGTGTCTGTTGATTTTTGGTAATTGCACACTTAGAAAACCCTTTAGTGTTTTAATCCTTGGGACTTCAAAATGTTTGTTGGTCTGTGGTCATTTTGCCCCCAGAGTCTGCTAGCCTTTCATATTGAATTCAGAAAGTCTTAGTTTCTGGCCATTTTGCTTTAATTAAGAAAGCTTAACTAGTTTGTGATCATTTTGCTTTCAGAAATTCTATTAGTTTGTGGTCATTTTGCTTTCAGAAAGTATAATTAGTTTGTAGTCATTTTGCTTTCAGAAAGTCTTATTAGTTTGTGATCATTATGCTTTCAGAAATTCTATTAGTTTGTGATCATTTTGCCTTCAGAAAGTCTTATTAGTTTGTGACCATTTTGCCTTCAGAAAGTCTTATTAGTTTGTGATCATTTTGCCTTCAGAAAGTCTTATTAGTTTGTGATCATTTTGCCTTCAGAAAGTCTTATTAGTTTGTGATCAGTTTGCCTTCAGAAAGTCTTATTAGTTTGTGATCATTTTGCCTTCAGAAAGTCTTATTAGTTTGTGATCATTTTGCCTTCAGAAAGTCTTATTAGTTTGTGATCATTTTGCCTTCAGAAAGTCTATTAGTTTGTGGTCATTTTGCTCTCAGAAAGTTTATTAGTTTGTGATCATTTTGCTCTCAGAAAGTCTATTAGATTTTTTTCAATACTTTGCCTGAAGTAGGTCTTTTTTTTGTTGGGTATTGTTTACAGTTTAAAATCTTTGTTAGGTTTGTATAAGTTTGCCTTCAAGAGTTGTTAGCTTACGATACGTTTGCCTTTAAACAGTTAAGTCAGATTGTGATCCTTTTGCCCTTAAATGTATTAAGTGTTGCTGTCGTCTTCAACAAGTCTGTCATTTTATGATAATTTTGTCCTTAAGTTTAGTATTAATTGATACTCGTCCCTTCAGGAACCCCAGTAGTTTACGGTGCTTTTGCCTTTTAGATATGTGCTATTTTGTTATATTTTTGCATTTAGATACATTTACTTTGTGCTAATTCTGGCTTCTAAAAGTCTTTAGTTTATAATTTTGCCTTTTATTATATCTGTTAGTGAGATCCTTTTCCCTTACATAAAGTCGATTTGTTTCTGGTACTCTTGAATTCAGAGAGAGACCTGATTCATGATGATTTTGACTTCAGGATGCGTGCCAGTTTGCAATACATTTTGCCTCGAGGGGTCTGTTGCTGCGACTGTTTTTACAATGCTTTTCCCCAAAAAGGTCTTGTTTGGAGTTTAAGAATTGTTAAGTTTTGATTTGCTTTGCGTAAGGAAGCCTGTTTGAGGTGGCAAAGTGTGTTAATCTGTGATCACTTTGGTTTTTAAATGTTTGCTAGGTTGCAGTTGTACTTCAAGGGGGTCTATTTGGCCCGATTTTTTTTTATTGCGATAATTTTGCTTCAGGAGCCCTTGTTTGTTGGTGGTTATTTTTAGATACTCTTTGTGATACGTTGACCTTTAAAAAAATAGTAATCGTATTCTGTCACTTGGTTTATTTTATAAGTTTTCCTTCAGGAAATATATTACCTTGTGATATACTTAAGTCCAGGCAGTGAGAGTTGTGGAAAGTTTGAATCCATGAGGAGTAACTTTTGACTTATTTGAAACCAGGAAGTTGTAGTTTTTAGTGTGTTTGCTTCTAGGATATACTTTTTGACATGTTTGTATCTAGGAAGTCTTACTTTGTGAAAATTGCTTGCATCCAAGAGAGTTAGCTTTGTGTAACCGTCATATTCGGAAAGTAGTGTGTTTTGGCCCAAATCGTCTGTTAGTTTTTGAGGTTTTCGTATCATTAAGTTTCTAACCTTTTTCGTCGATAGGCTGTTGGTCCGTGAGTTTTTTGCTTGTAAACTGTAAGTTTGCTAGTTTTTGTGCTCTGAAGTTTCAGATTAAGACTATTCTAACTAGAATCTAAAGAGTTTGACACGAATTTTATACTGAATTTTTTTTTTTTTAAGGTAAAAGTTGTTTGGTTAATTTAATTTTCTAGGAATGATGTTAAATCGTGTTCTAAATGAATATGGTTCTAATCTGCCAGTTCTTTCAATCTGCCAGTTCTTGGGTCGTTCTTGTTCTGAGTTGTTGTTCCAAAAATGCTGCTTGAGATTTTTTTATTATGCATTTTTTAATAATGATGAATTTGCATTTTTTCTGGTAAAAAATATTATTTGGGTTTTATTTATTTTTTATTTTTTATTTATTTATTTTTTTTTTTAAATCTATCGAGCGGAATTTTTGCTGAACTTTTCTTTACTTCCAACAGTAAATTATAGCAGCACTGGCAAGAAAAACTCTAGGTTGATAGTTCTCTCGACAAATAACGATTTACGGGATCAATCACCATTTAAATTTTAGAAGATTAATAATCAAAGAAAGACATACTTAGCCACTGGAACTATGTAAATCGAGTCAGAAATTAGCCTTTGTAATCTTTATATGAAATAGAGCTAATTCGGTAAAACTGGTATATAGATAAAACAAGAAGATTATACATCGTGCAGATATCATAATGTATTTAATCTGTGCCCATTAACGTATGATGATAACAAAACTGCATTTAATTCCAACGCATCTATCTTATTTACTGTTCCAAACAGAAACATGGCTATATGCTCGCCCCATTGATAAATCATAAACGTCAAAGTATTCTAGCAGATGTATCTGTGCAACCTATTTCATTCGATTTGCATAGCGTATAGATATATATTTTAGCGTTATTTGGAGAAATGTGAAAATTCTAACTTATTTTCCAGTTTTTTTTTTTTTTTTTTTTTTTTTTAAAGTGCGTGATTGTTCTTAAAAAATGCACGTTGAGACCGTCAGAATTTGAGTCAAGATCCAAAGCGTCGCGGGAAACCAACAATGTGTGGCAGTAATTTAGCATTAGTGTTTTAAGGGCAAATTTTTTCTTCCTGAATAGAGTTGATTTATAACGAAGTCACTGATAATGAATCATAGATGTTAGAGGGGCTGCTTGTAATACTTATAATGGGGGGAGTCTAAAGCCCCTTCCACACGAAGGGCAAATGCACGGCGGGCAGACACTGTTATTAATTTTGTGAGTGGGTGGCAATCACGAGTGTGTTGCAAGTCATAGATTCCCCTGCCTGTGACTACTGCCTCCCTTAGACTGTTTGATCTGGTAACAATGTTGAAAAGCGAGAGAATTACGGGCAAATCGAGAGTGCCCGTCGTGTCCTTGCCCCTCGTGTGGAAGGGGCTTAAAGGGACCTACTAACTTTAATGCTTAGATGGTCGTGGGAGTGGTAGTCCAGTAGTTGAACAATAAGAATAGCAATTTTTGCAATTTTCAGTCTTGGCTCTCTTCTAAGAGGTCAATATAAAACGATAATCTAAGGTGGCTTGTAGTTCTTAGCCATGAGAAACTGCATTTTCCATTATCTTGTACTCTGACATAGTCAATATGAAACTGCATAATAATTTGTAGTCTTTCATCACTGGGGTAGTTAGCTGTACAAAATAGCAATCCTTATATAGATATAGCTGCAATTCTGTATTGGTGAACACTACGAAAAGGTAATATTTATATGTAGGGCTGTCTCTGAGAGCACTATAAAAGGCAGTTCTTAAGCCATGCTCTTAAGGCCTGTCCACACTAGCGGGCATACCCGTCGGGCACTTCCAGCGGTTTATATTTTCTCTCGCTTCTGAAGCAGTGTTACCGGACAGTCGCGTCGTTCTGGCTCCTTACTCGGTCGGTCAGTATAGCGGAACGGGCTATGGGAACAGTGTTTGCACGTCGGGCAGTGCCCGCTAGTGTGGACAGGGCCTTACTAGCTGACACTGCACGATGGTTAAACACTGTTCCCATAACCTGTTCAACAATACTGACACAGAGTATAGAGCCAGAACGATGCGATTGTCTGGCAACACTGCCACAGAAGCGAGAGAAAACAAAACGCCTGGAAGTGCCCAACAGGCATGGCCGCTAATTTGGACAGGTCATTTTAGACTTCAAGCTTTGTTCTGAATTCAAGCAATATGATCGACGATATCTAATCTATTGGGCATTGTAAAACAAAGTGTTTATAGTCTTGTGCAATATGAAAAGTCAGTAGTTAGACAACTAACATCCAGTTCTGTTCTGGTCAGGAATATATCGAATTTTTAATAGACTTGTGAAAAAAATACAAACCAGGACTTGAAAGGCTCCTCAAGTTTAATTATCTGGCAATGTGATGACTTTTTGTAGACATACCACAGACTCGAAACTGGCCTGGAGGTCCACGTGTACGGTGAAGGTTGACGTTAGTCCGATCTGCTGTCCTGCTGGGGGAGGAATAACTCAGGGCAGGAGGACATTAGCTTTGCACGTCTCTGACCATTTACCTGACTCAATCACTCACATGGAATGGTGTTGGGCCGTAAGATGATTTAGGGGTTTGGGTCATTTGTCTGCTTTTGGGGGGGCTGTGAGTGTGTCCTGGTGTAATTAAATGCATTGCTGTAGCTCGGACTGAAGGATGACTTGTAACTCGAAATAAAGTTAGCTTAAATGGTTTGTTTAATTCACTTGTGTTATTCCTGTTAGTGTATTGCCCAGGAAGGCATCTGAGAATATGATTGAATACTCATACTTATCAATGAATCTTGTAGACAGATGTCAAAACCATTAACCAAGATAACCTTGAATTGAAAATGTAATACTTTAGTTTTAAAGCAATGAAAGAAATTTTTTATTCATAAAACAGTTAACATTTTTGCCAATTAACCGCGCAGTCCTCAAAAGGCTAAAAGTTTCACGAATCCCACAAATTCTAGTCAAGATTAATTAATCATGTACGAATTATATTAATGAGTTCTTATTATATGCTTTTTATCAACCATTGAAATTAGTATAAGTATGGCAGTTTAAATGAAATTTGCAATGTTACTCGGCTATAATGCTTTCATGCAAATTCTATGTTCGAAAAGTCATTAAAAGCTGCAGTAATGAAAGTTAAAAAAAAAAGTTAACAAGCAATTTGGCCAAAAAAGGCAGTTTCAATAGCTAATAGTCGAGCAGAATTGGACAAAATATAAAATTCTAGCAAAACTGCCGTTAAGATTTCATCAAATTGCCATGAGAAAAGTTGAGCCAGGAAAGGTTATTGAAGGAACGAGATGTGATTATGATAATGTCGGAATTGGCCATTTGATGAAAAATTTCATGTAAATGGCACAATTGTTCTTTAAGAATCAATTTCGGGTCACTCGTGTCGAGTAATTCCGCTATTTAGAAGCATTGTCTAAAACTAAATAGCCTCTTAACCCTTATCTTTGCGCTGAGTAGTCGATGCTGGTTGCAAAATTAAAGTTGCACGTATTTATAACACGATTATGAACACGGTAAGATTTCAATTTGTCACACTTTTACAACTTGAAACCAAGATGATCATATCATAACATATTTACATGAAAACAAGATCATCATATCTATATCGAGTGATATTCACAAATAGATTATGAACTATTATCGAGTTGAGAAATCTGTCAACTGCAGAGTCATTATCCAAATGGCTAATACAATCAATATATCCATCGTAGTAAGAGTCTCTTACTGACCGTTCCTTAGTTTTCTATGAAGCTGAATACCTGACCCATTTTCTTTACCAAGGCATAAACTTAACCAGTCGTTCCTTGGATTTATATTCTATAACTATAATGCATAAACGTAACGAATCGTTCCTTGGTTTTCTATGAAGCCGAATGCTTGACCCATTTTCTTTACCAAGGCAAAGCCGTAAGCCCGTAACCACCGAGAAAGCAGAACGGTGAAAAAAGTATGTTTAAACTCATAGATTTTCTCGTGTTATTCGTAGAGGTATTGTGGAGTATTTTCTTGGCTATGATGCATCATGGGTACGATTGGTCTGGTGGTAAAAAAAAAAAACTATACACCTCATATTTCACACGACACTTCGTCAAACAAACGCCGCCTAGATAAGCCATAGTCCGAGCCATGAGTGAACGTAGTCAAAGCGCGTCTCGGCAGTAACTTGACTTAGTCACCCTTAAACTGTTAACAACTCTGGGTTCTCTTTAACACCTGACAGTGGTAAAGAAAATGGGAATACATCTAGACAAGCGTAAGGGAGGTTAGACTTCGCCCTCGTCGGCAATCGCTTTTCAGCTTACGAAAAAGTTCTGTGAATCGGTTTCGAAAAACCAAACATCTGATTGGCTGCCTCCTGCTGTGGGAATAACCCTCCTCGGGTCACTGGTATGCTGGCATCAAGGGGTAACAAAAAAAAAAAAAAAAAAAAAATGTGTTACATGAATTTGGATTTAAATAAAAGATTGTCTGGTTGGCAGATTTTTTATTTCCTCATTTTGACAAATTCAAAATTACATACAAACTTCATCTTTTCTTTAATCTGCCTGCATTTCTCTGCGAGAGATGTTCGAGATAGAAGTGGAAAATAGCCATGGCACCTTTGAAGTGGCCTCTTAGCATTTTCAAGGAATCTCTCGACATACGAAATACTTACCGATGCTTCTTTAAATGCAGCATTCTTATTTCTACAGATACTCCTTAATGGAGGGAAGCACATTCAAAGGTTTCAAGACTACTTTACCTTGGACCTTCTCACTAGAAAGGTGGTTTATATCCTCCAACCAGTTATTCGACATTCCATTTTAAGTTTTAAAATTATCTTTTTTTTCTTTCTGTACCCATACTTTAATTCATGTGTAAACTTACCTATAGTTGCTCTCTTTGCATTTCCAATTACCTTCTTTTACTTCTTAACGATGAACACCTTGATATTCTTTGGAGGCTTCTTGAATTTCACGTCAAAAGCCCCGAAAAACGATGATAATTTTGTAAATGTAAATAACTCAAAATATAACTGGACTTTCTCTCAACTTTGTACTTATTGACTCCCACTGTTGAATTTTAATTGCTTATGGAAAGCAATATACCTGGACAATTAAACAAGGCTCAAATTCAATTACTCAAGTATAGCTCTGTCATCATTACCCATTTTTTTTCTATACTCTTTATACTGCCCAACAGCACTGTAAGTATTCGGAATGCATTTATGAGAGAGAGAGAGAGAGAGAGAGCGCTTCACAAAACTATATACATGGTCACTTTATTAATTTATCTGTTACACCGAGACAAACCACTTATTTTCACTTAGGTCAGAACAGTCAGTTAAGAGCAGACAAATTAAATAGCCAATTCATATCAAGTAATAAAAAATAGTTATTCAATGGTGTGTGGTGGACTCCACCTGCGAGTTGCAAGTCCTTAATTTCGTCTATTGATGGCCTTCTTCTGCTAACCAAAGGACTCGCCCCCATTTCCTACACAACTGGGAAGGGCCTTATGAAGGTATATATATCTTCAGGACACAAGCACAAAAGTGGGGAAGGGTACAAAGCACATTAAGGGTACCTACATATCTCAATGATAAGCAAGCAAAAACGATACTAGTACTGTCATTATTATTATTCAGAAGATGAACCCTATTCGTGTGAAACAAGCCCACCAAAGGTGCCATTGACTTGAAATTGAAGCTTCCAAAGAATATAGTGATCAATACAAGTAAAGGGAGGTAAAGGGAAATACAGGAGACGTTCTCACTTATTAAAAATAAATATATAAATAACTTACAGCTGGAACAGAAATTTAGAACTGAAGGAAAGTGTTACAGTGTAGGGACTGATGAAAAGGACAAAATATTCACTAAACAAACCACCCCACTGGAATATTTGTTTCATTGTCATTGGTATTTTACCATTAGGATTCCTCCTGGAGAATTTCTTTCAAGGGGTCTGGGCCATCTTCTGGAGGAGCTGCCTCTAGCACAGCAACATCAAAGAAACCACCTCTTCTGCAGGACCAATATTCCAAAACAAGGAAAGACCAAGCCAATAAAACATTAGAATTACTGGAACAAAATACAAAAATAGGTGCATAAAGAAAATAAGTAAGCTCTTCTATAAACAATCCCTGATGTATAGTTTCACCAGTTTTCTGAACCACCAAAATATGGATCCTTGAAAAAGGGATGTAGTCTTTGAAAAAGGATGTAGTCTATATAGATTCAACACAAAGAACAATCAATCAAGTGAATTGGGAAATGGATGGGATGAGAAAAAAAAGGTCCAATAAGGAGTCTTTGAGACCTTCAACTTTCCAAATACAGATTGCCATATACATTAGATTTGTTCCTAAGGCTTGAGGCAGAGGATGGAGAAAGAGCAATTAAAATGAAAACGAGCGCAAGCTTAGAGAAGGACAATAGAGGCAAGATGATGAAACACGATTTACTAAACCATAGGCAGATGAAGTAAAGCTATGGGACCAATAGAGGAGAAAAAGATTGAGTACAAGAACAGAACCCTACGGAAAGCCACAAATATGGAAAAGGACAACCAATAACATCATCTACCTTTGGAAGTTGGAAGCCATGCACTTCCAGCTTGACTTTATTACACCCAAGGACCTGATGAATATTTTGCATAACAGACTAAACACAAGGGCAGACCAAGAAATAGATTCCTGGTAAAAGCAAAACCTGAAGTCTAGCATAGAAAGAGTTTTGGATGTTAATCACTGTTCTAAATAAAAACGGCACAAGGTTGAAAAGGGATACAAGGGGAATAGTAATGGGGTATTAAGAGACGTTCTACTTTACAAGGTGACCAGGACGAGGAGTTTATTTCAGTGGACACGATAAAAATACTATACATGAATTAGATGGTCATATTTCTCCCCCTCATTTGTACAGGTACCTGGGTAGTAACCCACTCCCACCCTGATTCACTAGTACGATACAGAACGCCACACCCCATTCCTGATAATTTCATCTGTATTAAGTCAAGAACGTGTCTGATGACATATGGTTCTCCTGACAGAATGAACTCTCAAGACATCTAAAGGAAACTGGTAAAAGGGACCTGCATTTGGGAAGCTTGAATCCAGACTAAGCACTAACCTAACCTGTGATGACAGTGAACGGCTATACAGAAATACAATCCTTCAATGAAACTGACAAAATGACCGTATGAAAGAAAGTTTTTAAGTTTATGAAATGAACAGATGAGATAGGACAGTTTCACAAGTTGCTAGTCGTTACCTAGCTAGTTCCACCACTTCTGATGTCACTGGTTGTTTTGGCATACGTGAAGATAAAATATTTGCAAAGTATACACGTACAAAATTATTGTTAGGCAGTCAAGTGTCTGCCTCGGTAATGTAACCAACAATGTTCTAGTGAATTACTAGATTTACGGCTGAAATTGTCACTGAAATGTAAGTATATCAAGGTCATACACACTAATATATCCTAAACGAAAAAAAAAAATGATTTCATACATGAAAAACCAAATACTACACTGATACTAAGGATTCAATACAATATACAGTTAGCATACTAAAACGCATTGTTCAATCTTGAAAAATAAACATATCTTTTTAAAGGCTAGAGCGGTAATACTTTTAAGGAAAGCTGAACCAATTCTTTTGAGTGATAACCAGTAACATACTAGGACCTTGTGTGGAATGGCTATCAGACCAGAAGATGAATTATCTAAAAAAAAGTATAGTACTGCAATTCTATTATTTATAAAGTTAAAGCAATGACAAAATATTGTCTAAATTCCTCCTCCTCCTTCTCTTTCTTCTATGAAGGGTCGATGTATCAGACATTTTCCTCCACGTGGCCCAATGATGTCCGTTATTTTCTGACAGTTCTTTCCCTCTGTCAACGAGCAGGTAGGCAAACTTGACACTAATGGAGTCATGCCTCTCAAAATCTACCTGGAAAACAAAGAACATCCCTTAGTATTCAGTGATAGAATAAAATACGTATAGAATTCAGGCCATATGCCAAGCACTGGAACCTAAGATGGGATCAATCAGTAAAGAAAGTTTGAAAGGCGTAACAGGAGGAATACCTTTTTTGCAGTTGCACAATGAATCAATTGTTGGGAGAGGTTCAGGAAAGTCAGATAGAAATGAGAGAATATGAATGGAGGCATGGTAAAAGGAATGAAAGGGGTTGCAGCTATTTATCTCTGGATATGAATCCCTTTCAAGGTGCTATTATGCTCCTGTCTACAATAATATAGATTTGCTAAGGAAGACAATAATCATGGAAGAAAAGTCCAGGAGAAGACAAACGTAAAAATATTGAATCAAGACGGCAAGAAAATACGTAAACAAACAAAACATTCTAATCATGATTACTTCCATTATCGGCAACAAGGAAATATGCCTTGTCCTAAATAGCCCTGGTGACAACGGAAGGGCCACGTCTCAGTTCCTGGAAGGAAAAAAATATGAAATTAAAATTAAATTCACCAAACATGTAATCAAAGCATAAAAAAAAACTATTGGCACCAGAGAATTATTGAAGGGCAATACTACGGGTTTGAACGCCTTACATGTGTGTCTGCTTAAGTTTCAAGTTAGGGATGTCAAAAATTAATGTGAGGAGCTCCTAAAACAAAAGCAGTTTTAGGCAAAACCTTCCCAGGCAAGAGGTTCAAATCTCATCTACAAGCATTCATTTGATGATTGCCTCAGGAACACAGGTGTAGGCATCAACAGGATGGAAGGCAGTTGGGGTGCTACTGTAAGTTCCCTGACCAAGAATCGAACTTGACCTGAGCTAAGACGTGGACCCGCACCCTAGGTTGGAGGGTGGAAGGCAGTTGGGGAGCCACTGGAAGCCAATCTGGACCTGGATCTGCAACCGAGGCTGGAGGATGGAAGGCAGCTGGGGGCATGTTGCAAATTCCCAGGCCATGGAATGGGGACCAAAAATCAAACTGGACCCGAGTTAAGACCTGGACCTGCACCCAAAGCTGGAGGATGGAGGGCAGTTAGGCTGCTACTGGAAATTCCCTGGCCCTGGAATAAGCCAAAAACTGATCTGGACGTGAGCTAAGACATGGACCTACACCTGAGGCTGGAAGATGGAAGGCAGTTGGGGTGCTACTGGCAATTCCCTGGCCCTGGAATAATACTAATAATAACTGAACTGAATAGAATTAATATCAATCAAGCAACAGTATCAAAAGCCAAGTGCGTCATCATGTCTAGCCATAAGTCTAACCATGAAGTGGCTTGGGATGATACCATGACTGCAGACTCCATTGACACCAATTGGATGTAGAAAAGAATGGGACCCCACCTGTAATCATTCCACCAAGGTTGTTTGTCAACCCACAAACCAAGCAGCCCATCTGTAAGGGGGAGGTCTCATCTACTTCTTGGAGGTAGGATTTATACTACTGAGTCTGCAGAGGCGGCAGCAACTTGGCATACCATACCTACCGGAAGGCAACGAGTTACCTTGACCCCCAAAATCAGGTCATCTTTGTTCAGAGCACCTTCTACTAAAGGACACCAAGGCAAACGGTAGGATGGGCTAGCTTCCACTCTTATATTACCAGCTTTGCAGATGACATTTTATGTCTGTTGGCCACTCTGGATGCTGCACTGGGACCATGTCACTTACAAATATTAGTGAACTCACGAGAGACTCTTGTAACTGCTTCTGCCATGGGGAATGTTATGTACACCTGGCCTAGACTTAAAAAATGAAGAACTGTGATCTGAAGGCTGAAGAAGTGCCAATGTGCAATCTGTCAAATGAGCAGAATCAACAAGGCTTGTCCCACCTCAGTAGGTACATTATCTGTCCTATGCTGACCCATGCCTGATTGCGAAGTACCAAATGGTGCACAGGGACGCACGGCACCCAAGCAGTGCACAGGCCCTGCAGAACTAAGCAATGACTGGGCTGGTCTTGCACTGAGCTACGCATACTTAACAGCCAGCTGAGTAACATGGGTCAATATTACTCATGAGAGTAATGTCACTTACAATGCTAATTAATATCGAAACTTGACTTGAATCAAATATCAAAAAAAGACCTAGATATCCCATAAACCTCTATAAGGAGCCCCATAACGTTGCAAATATAATAAGTCATTCGACAATTCAATATTTTCACAGTCATTTTAGTAAATTCATACATTTTAATGATAAAGAATATAAACAATGTAATGAAAACCCTCCCAAGTTCTCATGCACCTGATGGGTGATGCTGATCTGCTTAAAATCATGCCTTTACTGTCGTCAGACTCTAGCCAAAAACACAATATGTTAGAGTCAGAAGTTCAGTAAAAACAAGCACACATCTGAATGATGCATGGACAAGACCCAAACCTGCCACTTGCCCAAACACTGGAACTATTACAGATAAATGTTATGTACAGTATATGACAACATTTTTTACCACTTTTAAGATTCTCATATTTTAACCGTTGCTTATACTTTTTTTTATATATTTTGTATTTTCTTGGCTTTCAAATTTGGTGCAGGTTGATGTAAGGTTCCACAAACCAGGGTATTTCAGGTTTTCATTTAGGCCACAAACTGCTTTAAGTAAAAAAAAACCTTGGAAAATGAATCGTAACTGGAGGCAGTACTGTAAAAGCATCCCTTTGAAGGCCGTGAGACCAGCCGCAGGAATGGCCTAGGACCTGTTGTAACAACCCTGGAAGGCTGACACAGACGTTGGCCTTAAGAAGTGTGGAATCTCCGCTTCACAACTTCGGAAAAGAGCAAACATGGGTCAAGTCAAAGTTGGTTCTCTTCTTTTGGGTGGTCGGAAAACACAGAGTTGTATTATATGTTGAAGACAGCACATGCCTACTCCCTAATCTTGGTTGATTGATTTAAAGACTTTTGGCATACATGCCAAGCACTGGGGTAACTAAGGCCATTCAGCGCTGAAACTGACAGCGAAAAGGCTTCAAAGGTGTAACGGGATGAAAACCTCCAAGCAGTTGCACTATGAATATATTGTTACGAGAGGGTGGATAGTCAGATGGAAGAAAAAGAATATGAATGGAAGTACAGTAATAGGAATGAAAAAGGGTTGCTGCTGGCTGCCCAAGGGATACAGCAAAGAACCCCCACCCCCTACGGAGGACTCCCTAATCTTGGTAACATACACTTTACTTGCATTTCCAGTTACTCATGATTACCAATACCCATGGTATTACTTTGCCCAATAAAGAGGAGCCACAGATAATCAATTCTCATGATTGAAAACTCTTTTAATGGTTTTGTGATGAAATTCATTTAAACCACATCAAAAACCTTTCGAAAATCATAAAATTCGCCTTCAAAATCCTAACCAAACCTTTGACATGGCAAATTTTTCCTTTAACCATGTTTACATCCTGGAGTTGAATCTTTTGTTGTGTGTGCTTTGAACATTTCTGATGTCATTATATATATATATATATATATATATATATATATATATATATATAAATATATATATATGTATCATACAATTATTGGGGACTGCAGTTGGAAAGCAAGGTTTTGAGCTTGAGAGAACATTAAACAAGTGAATCACAGGGATGTGCTTATCCTACCCTAACCTTGGGTGATAGGCCTTTACCTAACCAGGTCTTGGAACTCCATGCCCCCTAACCTAACCTAGGGTACTGTCAATTAAAAGACCAATTGAAATAAATAGGAATGTGACCTAGCCTAACCTAGGGCACTGGAAATTAAAATAATTGGGTTGCTACCTAACCTAACATCTCTGACGATCAAGACCATCGTAAATTACTAGTTTTCTGGGGCTCCCCTATCTGTGTGAACTCACAGTTCCCACCAAGGTGACTAAGACTGCCAGCTGGAGAGGGCTTTATATATATTATTATATATATATATATATATATATGATATATATATATATTATATATATATATATATATATATATATAAAATTTCAACTCTTCAAAATACAAAATAAAAAAACAAATGAAACACAAACTACTCCAGTGGTAAATGGGTGTAAAAGTAAAAATTTAGGTATTTTCTACAGAAGCAGTCTGCACGGACTGCAAGGAACGTAACCGTGGATACGACATCCACTAGGGATTGGGGCATCCAATGTATTTCGCCGTGTTTAGTACTGGCCCCTGGGGGTTAATTACAGTCGTCCGAATAAATATTACTTGAAATTCTTGTTCAGTAGGTAAAACTGCAGAGAAAAACCGCAACTGCCATAGTCTAGGCCGCCGCGGATAAGTACCCTAAATATACCAAAATTTACCCCCAAAATGGAGTAAAATAGAATCGTAGCAAACTATGATTATTCCTTAGCTGAAACCAGTTCAGGAAGGACACATTTCAAGCCAAAATGGACTGTAACTCATGTTGGCAAAGAATAGGGAGCACTCATCAAATTCCCCAATAGCAATATTTCATTCCAGACATGCAAATGTGCCCATACCCGGTTTTTCCCCATCTGTCCACCCGTCTGTGGTGTTTGCGCATGGTAACACTGCATCCTGGGCTTTAAATAGTTACGCTATATGTAAGTTTTAGGTAAATAAAAGGTGTACATTTGCACCTGAAAAGTGTTTTAATAATTTACTGTGTGCAAATTACACCATTAATATTCGAAATAGGTTATTGTTATTATTGTTGAATGTAAGCTGCGTTTTCGGGGTGGCGAATGAAACAGCCAGACGCAGTGGGGGGAAAAGTGCTAAAACGCACTTTATAAAAATTAAAAGTATAGTATACTGATAGACTTACGTGTAATGAAGTAACACATAGCATAGTAGCAGAGTAAGTGTAGTCCAATAAAGTTGACATCTTGCCGTAGTGAAAAAAGAGAGAAGCAATTTTCCCGCCACTGCATCTGACTGTTCCATTCGTCCCCCTGAAAAGGCAGCTTACATTTAACAATAATAAAAATATCCTATTTCGAATATTAGTGTAATTCGTATGCAGTAAATTATTAAAACACTTTTCAGGTACAAATGTACCATGCGCAAACACCACGGGCGGGTGGACAGATGGAAAAAAAGCCGAGTATAGTTACAACTTCATCATTCCAATTTGAAAGAGCTTTGTATGGATAAAATTCAAGTTAATATGGAATAAGGTGTATATAAGGCGATAATTTGAGAAATTTACAGATTTGATAAATTGACTGAGATAACTTTAGAAATTTACCAAGATAATCCGAGAAATTTACAGTTAGCCTACGTCTCAGAAATTTTTTCTCTATTTTCTATGTTTTTACGTTCATCCCGAGGGGCTTTGGAACCACGGCCTCAAGCGGAGCTAGCCTTTGGAATAAGCCTAAGCCAAAATATTAGGGTACGCATAAGCTCATCATATATTTGACAAAAATGCCTGGGGCACAAAAGCCTTGGCCTTCGCAAATATTATAGCTTTACTGGAATAGGCTGTTACGTTTAATGCACCCACCAAGACTACTAGCCTGGCCAAAAAGGGACCCCATAATACCCTAAACCAGGAATACTGATTTTTTTAATAAAAAGAAAAAAAAAACCACTGATCTGTTTCACTACCATGGTATGCCTTTTGGATAAAACGGTAATTCTAAGCCCTCATTCCGCGGAAGTGTAGACTATGGCAGTTGACGTTTCCCTACGTTATTTTACTTACTGAACAAGAATTTAAAGTAATATTTATTCGGACGACTGTAATTAACCCCCAGGGGCCAGTACTAAACACGTTTAGTACTGACCCCTGGGGGTTAATTACAGTCGTTCGAATAAATATTACTTTAAATTCCTGTTCAGTAAGTAAAATAACGTAGGAAAACGTCAACTGCCATAGTCTACTTTACCGCGGAATGAGGGCTTAGAATTACCCGGTAATTTATTGAACTAATACGTAAATAACAGGTCGATTAGTGAACAGTATCTTACCATAATCTTAAAATTTTTATAGATATACAACAACAAAGGCGACACAACCGACACAAGACGACAAGAAGACACGACGTCATGGCGACCAGTCACCAGACCAGGGATGAGGGATTCCACTTTTCTTCAACAATATTTCCTTAGACAGCTGCTCAAGTTCCCTATGATCGTTCAAAATTTCCCAAATAACTTTAAACGTAAATATCCATTGCATACCGTTAAAAAAATCAATCAAATATATAAGATTCTAGGCTAAAAACATGCTTACTCGTAAATTTTAGCAGTAAAAAGCTGTTTAATATACTTACACAGGGCTGGAGTAATTGCATACTTGAAGACAACGAAATCAATCTTGTATCTTGAATGTTGGCAAAGTCACCGCTGGTATACCATTCATAAAAACTGAAGGCAGACATCACTGACAAAGAAACAAACCAATAAATAAATCAAAATCACTAGTTTTACTAGAGATTTAAAAACTTTATGATAGTGGCTGATGGTTGACAATTCCCTAGATTTTCAGAAATCCCCGAATTATTCCCCAATCTCCTTGAAAGTTCCAGGGATAATTCCCTAAAAGCGGGAGCCCTATTGACGACTATATGAAGCAAAGTTGTCATTCCTTAAAATTTTTTCCCCCAATTTTACTTAACTTGAATGCGTATGGTATGAGAGCGCGTGCGTGGGTGCGCACTGAAGAAAACACATATGAAGTTTTCAGTTTAATATACTTTCATGTCGTAACCAATTCAATACTTTGAAAATATATAATAAATTCTCCAAATCTTTAGTTGACGTTGCAAATTTTTGGGAAAGATGAAATGAAGAGATTACATACTTAATACAATGCCGACTGCCTCCCTCGGCAATATTTCAACACAATGTTAACATTAGTAGCAATAAACAAGGACATAAACATAAATAAACAGCAAGATATAACGCAGAAGTATAGATGCAGCTGTGAAATATCGCTCGCTGTATCGTAAGAAGCAATACAAATACATCTCATCCTGGGGAATGGTTTTAAATAATGAACTCACCGTAGGTAACATCGTTTCAGATAAATAGG
>NC_087215.1:66224612-66242112 GCF_015104395.2 Macrobrachium nipponense | reverse complement strand
TGAATTACAGCGCGCTATTTGACAGCACCCACAAGACAATAATATTGAAATATAGAATTTAGGCCAAGCACTGGAACCTACGAGGTCATTCAACGCTGAAATGAATCAAATTGAAGGAGAGGGTGGGATGGAAGATGGAATCAAGATAATATGAACGAAGGTACAGTAAAAGATAAAAGAGTGACGCTGATGAGAACCTTATGCATAAGCATTTAGGACAAAGGCCAAGCGCTGGGACCCATGAGGTCATTCAGCGCTGAAAGGAAAAAAACCGACAGTAAGAAGGGCTGAAAGGCGTAACAGGAGGAAAACCTCAAAGCAGTTGCGCAGTGAAATAATTGTTAGGGAGGGTGGAAAGTCAGATGGGATAAAGAATATGAACGGAGGTATAGTTAAAGGAATGACATTGGTTGCAGCTAGGAGTCGAAGACACGCTGCAACGACCCTGAAGTAATGCCTACAGTGCACCGCGAGAGGTGCACTGGCGATGATAACTTCTACGGGCAGAGAACCTACAGTGCATCATGTAAGGTGCACTGGCGGCACTAACCCCCCCTATGGGGATGGAGTTTTGTCAAGTAAATCTGCGGTAAACAGTGGGATACTGCAGGGGAATGTTACATCACCTTTCCTGTTTTCTCCCTCTCATAGATTTTTTAAAGAAAACGGGAATGGAAACGTTTACATGATTTACAAAGCTTGCATGATAAAATGCATCTTATGTTAAGTCTGTCTTAGTTGAACCAAACCACTGTTTCGTATATACCAGTCCTATGTGTTGTATATATTCCTTGTATATGTATATTATTCATATTGTTCATATTTGCACTAATAATAATAATACGTAACTAAATATCTAGTTAGGTAAATATTTATGGCATGTGTGTGCATGATATATATATATATATATATATATATATATATATATATATATATATATATATATATATATATAAAGATAAATGCACGAAGGAAAAATAAACGAAGGAGTCTGCGAGATCTTTCGACTTAAAAGCCCTTTACTTTCGTGATTCTGTTATACATATATATATATATCTAGCATATATATAATATATATATATATATATACTATATATAATATATAAATTAATATATATATATATTACGCCTCAAGTATAAAAGGCCCATTAAAACACTCTGGTTTAAAGCTAAGGACTATATTTCGGTGGACTAACTTCCCAACCTTTGTCAAGGTACTTGGTAAGGACAAGGGTTAGTCCACGGACATTATAGTCGTTAGCTTTGAGTCAGAGTGTTTTTTAATGGGCAATTTTATACTTAAAGATATAATATATATATATATATATATATATATATATATATATATATATAATCAAGGAGTCAGATAAAGTATAACTGTAACATTTAACCAGTGACACGTCGTTCAGAGCATCCCTGAGTTGGAAAATGCGGTTATTTGAAAAGCGTATAATGCATGACCCATTTTTCCTGGCGAGGAACTCGGAGCACCTTCGCCTAACAGTTTACCTCGCTGAGTGATAAAAAAAAAGAAAGAAAAAACAAACAAACAAACAGACGGAGGAGATGAAAGGCTGGGAAAATGCGTCCTTTCCCATCAAAGGAACGAAAAGGAACACCAATGGAATGACATGGCGCAGAATTGCAGTTGGACGTTTGTTGCATGCAATTCGGCAGGGACGGTAGCAAAACAACAACAACAAAAACACCAACAATAATAATATCATCGTTAGATGAAACCTATCTTCACATGGAACAAGCACAAATATCCATCATTACAAGCTTTTTGACGTAGGCCACAACGTAAATCCTTCAAACTCTGTTTTGCAGACTACTTCCGTATATCATTCGTAAACGTAGTCTTCGACCTGTAAAAAAAACACTTGTTTCTAAACGTTTTGTCATTTACACCATTATTGAGAGAAATAAACTCTAAAAGTCGCAGTAAGTCACCTAACATGACTTCATGATGATATGACAACTGAAATGACGTCGACAACACGACAAGAATAATCAGTATAGCTGCCAACATCTTTCAATTGTGACGAACACAATGATCAGATGTGCCTCCAACTACCCTTCCCCTCGCTACTGCGTTTATTAGCTTACACTTCCAGCTGCTCTGTTGTTCTAACGTCGTCATAGCTGACAAATTTTCAAGTCAAGAGCTTACATCCAGTCTCCCTAGATCACTTATGCATCTGATCAGTGGGTCAGAACTTATACCTAGTCAATCTAATTAAAGAATAGTATAGAATGTAGCACCTACGCCAAAGGTCCAACGCTGAGAGTTAACGATGAGGTTTGAAAGGTGGGTCCTGGGTGCAGCAGGAGGAAAACCTTCATAGCAATTGCACGATGAAACAATGATCGCGAGAGAGGGCGTGGCAAGCCCGATGGAAGAAAGGTAATATGAACGGAGGCACAGTAAAAAAGGAATGAGAAAAGGTTGCAGCTTGGGGTAGAAGGGACGCTAACCCTGTTAAAAGTGAAGCTGCAGGTAAGTAATTAGGAATTACCAGGCGTCTTGACTGCGTGGGTCGTAAGTCTCGATCGGATTACACGGGGAAAAATGGAGATAGACTCAAAGAGATTTTTGCCAGTTAAGAGTTAATCATTGCCCTTAGCAGAGGAACGTTTGTCTCTTGAACTATACTGGTAATTCAATAGTTATTTACATGCTGCCTTCTGAGAAAGGACCCTTTAACCTCAAAGAAGCTGATCTCCTCGAGCACACACTTGCTCTCTCTCTCTCTCTCTCTCTCTCTGGCCACGCCCAGAGGAGCAGCAAAATTCAATATCCCGGGGAATCTACGCTAGCACACCTGAACTTCGCTCCTGTACCATGTTTGGAAGTTAAGACCCGTTTGGCGAGATTACAAGTCCGCTAAACTCCCCGATGCGTCGTGTTCTCGTTAAGACTTGAGAGTTGAGAGCGTCCTTACAACGGCATCAGTCGTCGCTTGTAATGAAGAACTTTACGGTGCGTTTGAGCAATCGTTAGGAGAGGCTGCAATATTCAGTCATCGGTAAACATACGCCAAGAGAACTGATATAATGATGTTTATCTTTGCTTTTGCTCTAAATTAACCAAAGATCACAAAGGGACTCGACGAAGGTACGAAAGTCGTAAAAATGTGTAATTAGATACCTTGGGAGTTCTTTCAGTACATGGTTTTCGAGTATATCCGTTAGAACAGGTGGCGTTATCTATTCTTCCTTTCACGTACTACGTCAGGAGAGAACAGAAATGACGGCTTTTAATGATTTCTCTTTTCGCTAACTCGGGGAGTAAGCCTACAACCTACTTTGTTGTTGTTCTTGTTGGGGGGTAGGGCAGCCCATAAGGGTCTGAAAAGGTTGTTTCGCGTTGAGTTCGAGATACAGGAATTTTCGGACAGGATATTTACATGACTGATTTATTAAAATGAAAATGTAAAAAAAAATAAAAAAATGAATAATGCGTATGTTAAACAGTACGGAAAAATTATTTCTAATAAAATATAGCTTATTTATATTAATTTTAGTTGGTGAAACAACGCCCTTATTTGACTATAGAATTCAACACGAGCCCTGAGTAAGCCGGAAGTCGGATCACGCCTTATTTTTTTTTTATTACGACTCAATTCAAAATGACAAAGAAGACGAAGCCTTAAGACATAATCTTCTCTCGTACCAAGAAGTTGTCGACAGTTGCTTCAAGCATGAAAATCTTTTGGAGATTATTTCGTACTCTGAGAAGGTTGATTTCAAGTAGGAAATGTTGTACGAATCTCCCTTAGATGAAGCTGAAGTATAAACGGTAAATATTTGTGAGAGTATGACAAAGCACACTGGTAAGGTTAAGGATGAAAATATCATGTGTAAAGCATATCATTTTTACCTTTCATATGGTTAAGTTTCTCTCTCTCTCTCTCTCTCTCTCTCTCTCTCTCTCTCTCTCTCTCTCTCTCTTCTCTCTCTGTCATGTCATTTTGACCTTTCATATGGTTAAGTTTCTCTCTCTCTCTCTCTCTCTCTCTCTCTCTCGTCATTTTGATCTTTCATATGTTTCTAGTCAGTCTGTCTGTCTGGGTCTCTGTCTGTCACGTCATTTTGACCTTTCGTTTGGTTCATGTCTCTCTCTCTCTCTCTTCCCTCATATTGACTTTCATGTGGTTTGCCTCTGTCTATCTCTCTCTCTCAAACACACACACACACACACACACCTCAATTTCTGTATGAACACTAATGAACGTGAACATCATTAAAAATGACAGGATGTGGGGGACTTATTTTTACAAACGTACTGGATGTGAATAAACAGAACTTTTGATAAATCTTCAATATCTCATCCGAGACAACGGAGATTATGAGCAGAGTAAATCATTTTCAATTTCGAGTCCTTCCCCCCTTTTTTAAAATAAGGAAATCTCACAGGTTTTATTCTCCACCATGAGTTCTTTCTCGCAACGCAGATAGTACTGCGAGTGAACTTTGACGTTTCGTCCTGCAAGTCATCAAATAACATAGATTTACTAAAGGTTTTGTTAAATCGAGAGAGAGAGAGAGAGAGAGAGAGAGAGAGAGAGAGAGAGAGATTAGCCTGGCTTTCTCTCCAAAACGGACGGATATCATTTCAATCAGAATCTTAATCGTCTCAATTTTTGTTTAGAGCAACACAAATAGTTCAGGTGCCTCAGGAGGCGGGAATAACTTCTCATTGTCATGGAACTACAATACATATATCTTATATAAACTACGTGGCTGCGAGGTTGATGGAGACATCAGATGGAAATGATTATTAGTTATAAGTTACACTGATATTACATATCAAGGACTTGGATTGAGTTTCCATGGTATATCTCATTTGCTCCTGTTTCGTAATGGATTCATTTGTCGCCAGATAATTGACAATTTTCGCTTACTCGGGGAGTAAGCCTACTTAGTTGTTGTTGTTGTTGTTGTTGGCGTGGTAGGAAAGCCCTATGGAAAAGCCTGAAGAGGTCTGAAAAAGGTGTTTTGCGTTGATTTAACGATACAGGAATTTCAGGATGGGATATTTGTGATTTATTTATCAGAAAGAAATAAAAAAAAATATTGTGCATGTTAAAAGTGCAGAATGATTATTTCTAATTAATTATAGCTTATCTATTTTAATTTTCGTTGGTGAAACAACGCTCTATTTGACTGTAGATTCCAGCACGCGCCACTGGTAAGCTGGAAGTCGGATCACGCCTTGTCATCTTCAAATTACGGCTGCCGACTAATATCTGCTAGGCTTTCTCTAGAGGTTGCTCCTTAAACAACCATTACGATACGAATCTGACGCTGCTGATGAAACCAACCATTAATTTAGCTCGAATAACCACTTGAAAACCATCAAACATGAATTAAGTCGACCATCACTTCACAGACGACATCCCGAGAGTACTACATTCACGACTCGAAAGCAATTCCCGGCGGAGCAATGGCAGAATCAAGTCGAGGGAATGTTGATGCGTTATTCTTACCCGTGCCATGGCTACCTTTTGTCTCATAATTTAACTACTGCTCAGGTCAAATCATACAAGCGCGTGCACCCGTCATGGCAACACGGTGCGCAAACAAAGCAACTGAAAACGGGAGGTTTAGATATTTAATTCCAAGATAGTATAATACCTATAGTAGATTCAAAGCAACCGCGCATTTGATGTCTAGGCCCGTCCCTCACGACGCTCCTGATTGGCTGCAAACTCTCCTCAGTCTCTCTCGAGAGTTCACATGGGCAGGATGTGCTATGCTCCACCTCTCCTGAGGTGTACGTTTGAAAGACGTATCCCACAGGAGAGATGATACATAGCTACATCCTGCCCATGTGAACTCTCGAGAGAGACTCAGGAAAGTTTCCAGCCCTGTGACTGGCTTATCAACAGCCAATCAGGAGTGTCGTAAGGGACGGGCCTAGACATCAAATGCACGGTTGATGTGAATCTATCTCTCTCCAACTCTCAAGGACCTGAGTTCGACTCTCAGGCGTGGACGAAGCGATTTGGGTATTTTCTTTAAAACCCAATTTGTATCTGTTGAGCTGGTTGTGTGTATGTTTATATGGTGATTTTACGTCGCATGGAACCATTAATGGCCATTCAGCAACGGGACCAACAACGCCTTGACGTGACTTCCGGACCACGTCGAGAGTGAACTTCTACCACCAGAAATGCACATCTCTCACCCCCTCAGTGGAATGCCCGAGAATCGTCGAACTCGCGGCCACCGAGGTGGCAGGCCAAGACAATACCGATCACCCCACTGAGGTGCTCTTTCTCTCTCTCTCCGAACTATGTACCTGATAATGAAGTGACTGTTGTGGGCCGAGATACTGGAAACGACCATTAGGAAAGTAACCTCAACCCAAATTGCTTGATATAATAATAAAAAAAAATAAAAATATATATATATATATATATATATATATATATATATATATATATATATATATATATATATATATATATATATCTAATAAAAGGAGCCCATAAAAACACCAAAATGTAGAGAGAAAAGTACTATATTTCAGAGACTGCTGTCTCTCTCTTCAGGTATATGAATGAGAAAAGTTTACAGAAAAGGTGGTATTTATACCAAGAGATTCGTCCACAAGTAAGCCAATTTAGGTCACCCCCGCTGATAATCTTCCTTTAATCTTCTTAAGCGTTTGTGAATGAACACTGCGTCGACGATGTCGGATGTCCAATTCCCTTTTGAGATGTTCATTACCTGCTTCTCTTTTATTAAGGCCGATTCCATCATTTGACTCTTGTACCGGTCAGTTTGCTGCTATAAATTACACGTGACATATTCCAGTTTATTCTATGGTTATGTTCATTTATATGATTGAAAATAGCCGAGTTCTGTTGTCCATACCTAACTGACCGTTTGTGTTGTATTAATCTCTGGGGAAGTGATTTACCTGTAAATCCGATGTAAGATTGGTCACAGTCCTGGCATGGGATCTCATATACCCCAGAGTCTTTGGGCGATGTCTTTTGTTGGACGTTAATCAGGGATTTGGCTAAGGTATTTGGGTAGTAAATGCAAAGGGTTTGGATTTCCCAAGGGTGTGAGTTACTCTCTTAATCGTCTCCAGGTGGGGAATTTTTATTTTATTGTTGGGTGTGTCTCTGGTCTTGTCTTTAGGGGGTCGGTAGAAAATTACGTTTGCTTTTTGAATTGCTTTCTCAATTATATGGTCAGGATACTTTAAAGATGAAAGTTGCTTGCGAATTAGTTCAAATTCTTTTTCCAGGAAAATCTGGGGAACAAATTCGTAAGGCTCTTAAGAATAGGTTGCTAGCTAGACCTATCTGATGGTATTGTCATGATAGCTAAAATAGTGAATATATGAAAGTGAGAACGTTGGTTTTCTGTATATGGTAAATTTGTATTCTGTCGTGTCTCTGATTATTAAAACATCAAGAAAAGGAATTTTGTTGTCTGTTTCCCATTCAACTTTAAATTTGATGCTGGGCACTAATGCGTTTAATTTTGAGAGGAATTCATTAAAATTACCCCACTTATTATCCCAAAAATGTTAGTATGTCATCCACGTATCTCATCCACAGCATGTTTTTGGGTTTATTGCATTTATTACTGTAGTTTCAAAGTATTCCATGTACAGATTGGCTAAAATAGGACTTAAAGGACTACCCATACTACACCCGAATTTTTGCTTGTAGAATGATTCCCCGAATGAAAATACGTTATTAGATGCACATAATTCAACTAACTTTATTATTTTGTCAAGTGCCAAAGGGAAATGATCTGAATAGGGGGATAATTTTTCCCTTAAAAACTGAAGAACGTCCTGTACTGGTACTTTTGTGAATAGGGAGTCTACGTCAAGGGCTTAAAAGTTTTATGTTGTGAAGTGGATATGTGCTTCTCTGAATTTGTGACAAAAGTCTTCCGAATGTTTGATGTGACTGGGAGAAAAAAGTGCCTAAAAAAGGAGAAAGGAGGCCAGCTAACCATTTAGAAATTTTGTAATTGAAAGCTCCGGCGCATGAAACGATGGGTCATGCGCCGGAGCTTTCAATTACAAAATTTCTAAATGGTTAGCTGGCCTCCTTTCTCCTTTTTAGGCACTTTTTCTCCCAGTCACATCAAACATTCGGAAGACTTTTGTCACAAATTCAGAGAAGCACATATACCACTTCACAACATAAAACTTTTAAGCCTTGACGTAGACTCCCTATTCACAAAAGTACCAGTACAGGACGTTCTTCAGTTTTTAAGGGAAAAATTATCCCCCTATTCAGATCATTTCCCTTTGGCACTTGACAAAATAATAAAGTTAGTTGAATTATGTGCATCTAATAACGTATTTTCATTCGGGGAATCATTCTACAAGCAAAAATTCGGGTGTAGTATGGGTAGTCCTTTAAGTCCTATTTTAGCCAATCTGTACATGGAATACTTTGAAACTACAGTAATAAATGCAATAAAACCCAAAAACATGCTGTGGATGAGATACGTGGATGACATACTAAACCATTTTCGGGATAATAAGTGGGTAATTTTAATGAATTCCTCTCAAAATTAAACGCATTAGTGCCCAGCATCAAATTTAAAGTGAATGGGAAACAGACAACAAAATTCCTTTTCTTGATGTTTTAATAATCAGAGACACGACAGAATACAAATTTACCATATACAGAAAACCAACGTTCTCACTTTCATATATTCACTATTTTAGCTATCATGACAATACCATCAAGATAGGTCTAGCTAGCAACCTATTCTTAAGAGCCTTACGAATTTGTTCCCCAGATTTCCTGGAAAAAGAATTTGAACTAATTCGCAAGCAACTTTCATCTTTAAAGTATCCTGACCATATAATTGAGAAAGCAATTCAAAAGCAAACGTAATTTTCTACCGACCCCCTAAAGACAAGACCAGAGACACACCCAACAATAAAATAAAAATTCCCCACCTGGAGACGATTAAGAGAGTAACTCACACCCTTGGGAAATCCAACCCTTTGCATTTACCTACCAAATACCTTAGCCAAATCCCTGATTAACGTCCAACAAAAGACATCGCCCAAAGACTCTGGGGTATATGAGATCCCATGCCAGGACTGTGACCAATCTTACATCGGATTTACAGGTAAATCACTTCCCCAGAGATTAATACAACACAAACGGTCAGTTAGGTATGGACAACAGAACTCGGCTATTTTCAATCATATAAAATGAACATAACCATAGAATAAACTGGAATATGTCACGTGTAATTTATAGCAGCAACTGCGGTACAAGAGTCAAATGATGGAATCGGCCTTAATAAAAGAGAAGCAGGTAATGAACATCTCAAAAGGGAATTGGACATCCGACATCGTCGACGCAGTGTTCATTCAACCAACGCTTAAGAAGATTAAAGGAAGATTATCAGCGGGGGTGACCTAAATTGGCTTACTTGTGGACGAATCTCTTGGTATAAATACCACCTTTTCTGTAAACTTTTCTCATTCATATACCTGAGAGAGAGACAGCAGTCTCTGAAATATAGTACTTTTCTCTCTACATTTTGGTGTTTTTTATTGGGTCTCCTTTTATTAGATGGAATTCTGTTGTTACAGAACACTTTTACCAGTCATATATATATATATATATATATATTGTAAAGAGGCAGATTGTTCCTAACACGTGGATGACTTCAGACCATAGCTAGGTCTAACAGCTCTTGCTGAAATGTGGTTGTACCCTTCCCGCGAGCCATTGGATTATCATTTTTACTATTATTAGTATTATTATTATCATTTCAGTAGATGAAACCTATTCACATGGAACAAGCACACCAAAAGTGCCATAGACTTAAAATTCAAGCTTCCAAAGAATGATGGTTTCAACCACCCACCGCAGACCCCGCACTGCAGCAGTAACTGATCATGATACAGAGCCAGTGATTCTTCATAGCCATGGGAGAGATGAGGACCCTGCAACATCTGAGTGGCATACCACAACACTAACCACTATAACAGCGGACCAGTGGTGTACATAAGGTCTGCCTGCTCCTTAACTGGGCAAACAATTTAGGTCTCTATGACTAGCAACTTCCGTTTAGCTAGCAACCATACACACGTACTTGGCACCGGAGCCCCCCCTCTCTCTACCCACGTTATGAACTAGGGGAACCAGGCAAATGGCTGCTAACTACGAAGCAGGCTAACCTAAGCGACCCCATAGACATCCCTTCATAGCTCACAGAGATTGTCTCCGTTGCCAATGAAAATCTATCAAGACCTGAGCTGGGTTTGAACTTGGGGCTCCTACAGTGGTAAGTCCAAGCAGAACCCCTCTACTATCACGATTCTGAATAAATTTGTACAAATCTTACTGTTAATACCTGTTACATAACTCTCTCTCTCTCTCTCTCTCTCTCTCTCTCTCTCTCTCTCTCTCTCTCTCTCTAAATATAACAACAAACGTATGTCCCCTGATTTTTCAAAGTTCTATGTTGTAGGAAACTATTACGTGCTCTTGAATACTTTTTCAAGGGAGTTTGTCGTTTCAAAAAAGCCTTCGTACATGTTTCTGTACAGAAATGAAGCACACAATTGTTTTACTACAACGAGGGGATTTCATATTTACATTACAGACTGCAATCATGATGACTGCTTTAGAGAGAGAGAGAGAGAGAGAGAGAGAGAGAGAGAGAGAGAGAGAGAGAGACTAGTGGGATGGTGGGTCAATGCAAGGTGAGAAATACAACGTTGGTCTTTTATATGTCATTGTGATTCCAATCAAAAGGTGCGGGGGATTTCCTTTGAACAAATAATAATCTTAACAAGAGAAAATACCCATTTACTGGCCTATAGTATTCCTTTGACTTCATTTCTGGTCATTCTGTTGAGCTTCCATCATTTTTTTCATTATTAACAGAAAGCATTTATCAGCTCAACCTCTTGTTTTTTTCCGCCTCCTCATCATCCTACTTCCAATTTTATTCAAGACATTCGCTCCAATACTCAGATCCTTAGGAAAACCATCTGGTAACCCAAGGACACCTCTTCTCCTACGAGCGGGTCCAGGAACGACACATTTTCCTGGTTCTGGACTGGCTTCGAGAAGAAGAGCTGGAAGCCCAGACTCTCCAAGACCTCAAGAAGGTCGACGTACTTCTTGTACAAAGATGGGTCTCTCAGGGCCAGTTCGAGGTTGATCTCAAGGCTGAGCTGCTTCACGTTGGATATCGCCTGAGGAGTGTCGTCTACTACTTGCTGAAGAACCTGCAAAACAAATAAATAGATAAGCATTTGGACCGAATGCCGAAGAACATAAAATGAACAGGAAAGCATAAGGGTGCGATCTGACCACGAGAAGAGTGCTCTACATTTCAACCTCGCGATTCAAGTAAGGAAAACAGAACGAGGCAGAGAATCCTGAAACCTGCCTTTGGGGTGCAAATAATCAGTCACTGAAGCATGCAATACAAGAATTTTTACCAGACTGTAATATATTTGACAATACTGGACCAACTGGATTCACATGGCTGCTTTCTGAGTGGCAAAACTATGCCTTGAGTTCAGTGGTAGAGTGGATGATACAGTAATTATGAGAGAGAGAGAGAGAGAGAGAGAGAGAGAGAGAGAGAAAAGCACTTTACACCTGGAGAAATGGGACCCTGGGATGAGAAAAGAGTAGTCACAAAAATCGAACTAATTGTTAGAAATTCAGTCCTGACGAGATGAGCGACTCAAGACTGAAAACGTCAAAAACTTTACCATGTAAAGTCTAATGAATACTTTTCTTTACCACAATTACAGACGCATTTCATACAACGGTTGAAATCGCAAATGGATCCACTAAATTCTAAGAATTATTGTCACGTGATATCATTCGGAGAAACGCACGAAAACACTCATAAAATCATACATAAAATCCAATGAGTATTAACATGTCATTTATGTTTGTAATGAAGAGATTTATTGAACAATACTCAAATGCAGAAACAAATCCACAGTTATGTATATGTATATATACATAACAAGGAAACAGGATGAAGTTTGTATATTATGAATGTGAAGCAGACTTATGGAATTACCCCCCAACATTTTTGACGGGATAAGAACGCCGGTCAAATCCGCATTCTATTCATCTATCAAAATCTTAGTGCATGCGTGGGGGAGAGTGCATTATGTTATTAGCTGGAATTATTCCCACAATGTGGGTTAATGAAGTAATGTAGATTTCATGGGAATGCATGACTTGTTTCGAAGCTGAAACATCTCTAATGGAATCCTAATTGTGACTGTACTTTAAAAATAAAACAAGTAAAAAAATGCCAAGATGTTTCTTCTACGCAATCTAGTTTTCTGCACAGCGTAACTCTCGGCACCGATCCACGGCTAACTTTTAACCTTAAATAAAATAGAAACTACAGAAGCTAGAGGGCTGCAATTTGGTATACTTGATGATTGGAAGGTGGATGATCAGCATACCAATTTGCAGCCCTCTAGCCTCAGTAAGTTTTATGATCTGAGGGAGGACACAGAAAAAGTGCGGACAGACAGACAAAGCCATCTCAATAGTTTCCTTTTACAGAAAAATAAAAACAGAAATTAATCAAAGTAGGGCTTATAATTCCTCCATTAAAAGAATCTTGTATTCATATGGAACAACCTGCCTAAAAGGCCGCTAACTTACAATGCAAGTCAGAAGAAACATATATATATTTAAATAGATAAAAAAAAAATGTTTTTTTTTTATGAAAATAGCACCGAAAACCAGAACAAACTATTATCTTAATACAAGCGCTGTCATGCAACTCATAGAGAATATCTAAATATTAAAGGAGAAATGTAAGTCAGATTTTGAAAATATAAAAGCAGCAATGTTAGACAGAATAAAGAAGGAGAATATATATATATATAGATATATATATATATATATATATATATATATATATATATATATACTATATATTATATATATATATATATATATATATATAAATTTTTAATCTGACTTTCATTGCTGACTTTATGTATTTTTCTATTCTGTATTGCATTAATGATTTTAAACATATATATATATATATATATATATATATATATAATATATATATATATATATATATATATAGTATATATAAACAATATACATCGATGCAAGTAAGAAAAAATAAAAAAAAATGTTTGAATACAACTACAATGATGTAAGTCAGAAAACATACATCCAAACATATACGAAAGCAGTGAGATATGTAAGAAAAAAAAAAGAAGGCAAAAAAAAATTTGCTTATTAAACAATATCCCAATAAAAGAAAGCTATGACAATAGTGCAGGGCTCTTCAGTATCAACCGAGAAATCTACGTAAGTACTGTAATCAAATTGAAATTAGATGGCAATTTTGAAATTAATTCTGGTAACCATATCACAATAAGATGAAAGCGTCGCTCTGTCAGAGAGGAGGTGTTTCTACAAATAACAATTAATCATAATTATTAATCAGGACTCGAGTCTCGCTATCAAATGTGTAATTACATTTTACATCGGCCTCCGCAACCACAACCGGCCCCCCCCCCTCTCTCTCTCCTCTCTCTCTCTCTCTCTCTCTCTCTCTCTCTCTCTCTCTCCATCCATTCCTAAATTCCCCATCCATTAGTAAATTCCCAATACATTCCTATAAACTCCAAAAAAACGTCTCGTTACAAGGATAATCTGGAATTGATTGATAGGTTTAGGTTATGCTGGAATCGAACAGAATAAAACATATATATATATATTATATATGATTATATATATATATATATATATGATATGATATGAAATGAAAAAATAAATGAATAAATGAAATAAATAAATAAACGAATGAACAAATAAATTTAAAAAATAAATTAAGTAATAATAAATAAAACCAAGTCTCCCAGAGTAAGATTTTAGATGTCGGTGATTGTTTCATAATTTATCATTGCCATTGTTGTTTTTTTGTTATTTTTTGTGAAAATACGTTCATTATTAAACAAAATAACTACTCATTAACGAATGTAACATTGCTATTGATTACGGGATATGATAATGTTCTTTTGTACGAACTTTATTAGAATAAATTCAATGTCCTAAAATACTTGCAATTTATTGTCCCTGCAATACATTCAATTTATTGTCCCTGCAATACATGCAATTTATTGTCCCTGCAATAAAAGCAATTTATTGTCCCTGCAATAAAAGCAATTTATTGTCCCTGAAATAAAAGCAATTTATTGTCCCTGCATCAAATGCAATTTATTGTCCCTGCAATAAATGCAATGTATTGTCCCTGCAATAAATGCAATTTATTGTCCCTGCAATAAAAGCAATTTATTGTTCCTGCAATAAAAGCAATAAAATCTCCAGAACGTAAATGTTCCAAGTCTAAGACATCTACATTAATACGAATGTTACCAAGCAAATGTCCTTCTCTTAACTGAATCAAACAGACTATTGTCAATACTTCAAATCTGATTGAAAAGTAGTCGGTATCGTCAGACTCAATTATTATTTCCGCGATTCTGATGCGAAGTTTTCAGTGAATTCAATTTTCTGAAAACTCGCGATTTTCCAAAATCTAACCAAAAAATACTTTTGGCTTCTGTACAAAGAACCCGCAACTCATCCAACATGACTTGCAAATAAATTCTATGAAAAGATGTCACTGTTCGCCAGGCAGAATCCAGAGGTCCGCGACAGGGCTCTTACTCCCTACAACGCCAGAGCCCTCTTCTGGGTATGCAAGGGCTTTTTGCCAAGCCCGATTTTCCTGTATTCCCAAAAGGCTTCTTTTGATAGACGTATCACCAAGTGTGGTTGTCCTTCCTTACCACCTTTCTCTACCCTTCTCTGCTATAACAGTCGCAGGACAGCCTTCGATGATGCCCAGCTAAAAGTAGTTAGTTGACGTCAATTCGTCCTCTTACGCGTAGCATCTCCCGTGACCTATACCTCAAAACTTCTCCTCCTTCTCCTCCTCCTCCTCTTCCTCCTCCTTCGAATTCTGACACCCGTTGCGTAAGGTAACATCTGAAAGATCACCCCGCTTTGAACCTAAGACGTTTTTATACGATTCTGGTAAAAGAGCGTTGATAAATCCCATCACGAGAGGTTTACGCTTTTTCAACTGCAATCCGCGTGTATCTTTTGAAGGGCAGCAACTAGGGATTCAAGGTAAGAACCATATCTATCGAAGTAATGCTGGCGTTTTCGAAGCGATGGGACTTGAGTAACTATTTTTTTTTAAATGGTGTCGTGTACATACGTGAACCCATTCCTTCTACTGATTTATAATCCGTATATGCACTCAATAACACGCTCACCAGCTTACGCCCATACACGCCCACACACACACACGTACACACACACACACACACACACACACACACATATATATATATATATATTATATATATATATATATATATATATATATATATATATATATAAGCGAATACCACGGGAAATGATAGTCAGGAATCCAAGCGCTTTCGTCTTTATTCAGACATCGTCAAGGAGCTACTAAGTACAATCGGAGAGGAAGGCCTCAGGTACAAACAAGATCAGGAATACCAGATGGTTAATTATCAAAAGGGTAAAAATTAAAAGGGATAATCCAGGATTATCGGATATCACACGGTCACAAGCTTAAACAGATTCTGACCCTAACCGAAATTTACAAAGTATCTTTACAGTCCAAACATGTAAAAACTGAATATATTAATTTTGTTGCTTATATTTATCTACAACTTTTTTCCTGACTATCATTTCCCGTGGTATTCGCTTATTTATGAAGTCACGTGCATCTACTGTGATTTCTTAAGCATATTATATATATATAAATATATATATATAGCAAAGTTAAACACTGTATCCGTGTTCTAATATGTTGTAGGAAGCCCACAAAAATTCGGAAAAATTGAAAGTTTTTATTAAGCTTTCGGAGAGTACATTCTCTCCCTCTTTCAGAAAGAGAAATAAAAGTTACATAAACAAGATTGGCAAACCACCGTAGGGCAGTTATTCTGATACAACCATGCTTGTATGTTATTTCTTTTACCTTGACCGTTGTTTTTCAGTTTATGTAACTTTTATTTCTCTTTCTGAAAGAGGGAGAGAATGTACTCTCCGAAAGCTTAAATAAAAACTTTCAATTTTTTTCCGAATTTTTGTGGGCTTCCTACAATACTATAATATATATATATATATATAGATATATATATATATATATATATATATATATATATATATATATATATATATATATATATATATATATATATATATATATATATATATATATATATACTTATGAGGGGGAGCTAAGAAAACGGCTTAACAAAATTTAAATCTTCTTGTTATAACTTAGCTCGACTGCGTCCGAGAGAGAGAGAGAGAGAGAGAGAGAGAGAGAGAACTTACCTTCCACACGTCGCTTCCCTATACCCAATCTCATGTAAGCGATGGGCGTCGTTTCGTGGCCAAAATGATCTAATATGGATGAAAGTGTAAACAGACGCAGTACCTGGAACAAACGTACTCAACTGGATCAAGATTCAACAGAAGGACATTATATGTGTATATATATATATATATATATATATATATATATATATATATATATATATATATATGTATGTATGTATGTATGTATGTATGTATGTATGCATAGACAAAAAAATATATACTTTATTGACAAGAATGTCCATGGTTTGTTTATAATTTACAGAATCATATGCGCTTGTGGGAAAAGGCCACCTCACATTGTACATGTGCATGTATGCTTAAAAAATCACAGTAGATGCACGTGACTTCATAAATAAGCGAATCCCACAGGAAAATGATAGTCAGAAATCCAAGCGCTTTCGTCTTTACTAAGACATTTTCAAGGAGCTCCTTAACAATGTCTTAGTAAAGACGAAAGCGTTTGGATTTCTGACTATCATTTTCCTGTGGTATTCGCTTATTTATGTGTATGTATATACGTATATATATGTGTGTGTGTATAATATGTAACATAAACACATAAATATCTTTGCTCACAAGCGCAATTGCTTCTGTAATGACTATCCTTACACTCTTTTGGCAACAAGTCTATACTATTTTTAGCTTTTGTGAATTTTAAATTAAAGATCTCGCGTTACTTATTTGTCGGAGAGTACTTAGAACAAACAAAATTGAAATTCTAATCCAATCTTCAGGCAGCAAGCCAATCGAAATTCAATCACATGGAAAGCTCAAAGAGCAAGAGTTGCAAATCCTTTACAATTTAGTATACAAGATTCATTCTAGCAGCGCCTTTTAATGAACTTTAGACCTGAGCTACTGCTACGTCATGAGTTCTCGAAACTCACCTGCCCATCCACCTTCCTGATGGCGTTGACATCAGACAGACCGACGCTGTAGAAGTGGATGCCCCGGGTATGGTTGTGGTTTCCCTTTTCGTCAGTGGGGTCAAAAACGTACACCTGAAACATGCTCGCAATGACAGCTGTGGTAGATTCACA
>NC_087215.1:66182112-66219612 GCF_015104395.2 Macrobrachium nipponense | reverse complement strand
GCGAGAAAGAAAAGTTAAAATAGGATTAAAATCCACACCTTCAGAATTCAGGCGCTCTACAAGAATTTCCTACATGGCTGCCATACCTTTAAATACAGTCTTTCCCCTCCTCCCAATAAAAAAACCAAATGGATGAAGCTGCAAGCACGGTCCTACATATATATATACCCCTTTCATCCATTTTCATCCATCACGAAGGGAATAAAAGATATCATCCTTCGACACGGGGAAAGATTTCCCAATAGGAATCATATCTGGTTCGTCTGATTCTCGAAGTATCATATATAAAAAAATGAATAAACTTTCTTTTACTTTAGTATGGGAGAGGTGTATGAACCACGGCTTCTCGTTTTGGTATCTATTTCGTCCATTTTCAGTCGTGGGACTTGGCAAGACATTTCCCGTTTTCGCCCATTTCCATCCCCTTCAGATGTCGTGGGAATTTTACCCATTTGTCCATTTACCTAAATGAGATTATCCTCCCTGGGATTCAAAATGGCTCCAAAATGGCGCCCGTCCCTTTTCGTCTATTTTCGTCCCCGCAATTCAGCCCAGCTTGCCACCTTTCGTCCACCTTACTACCTGAGACTCAATAAGACTCGTCTAACCGTTTCGCCTATAGTAGATTCACATCAACCGTGCATCTGATGTCTAGGCCAGTCCCTTACGACGCTCCTGATTGGCTGCTGCTGATAACCCAATCACAGGGCTGGAAACTCTCCTCAGTCTCTCTCCCTCGAGAGTTCACATAGGCAGGATGTATGTATGTTCCACCTCTCCTGAGAGACGTATCCCTCAGGAGAGGGAGAACGTAGATCCTACCCATGTGAACTTTCTCGAGAGACTGCGGAGAGTTTCCAGCCCTGTGACTGGCTTATGAACAGCAGCCAATCAGGAAAGTCGTAAGGGACTGGCCTAGACATCAAATGCACGGTTGATGTGAATCTGCTATAGCTCCCATCGGGAACACACACACACACAGAAAAAAAAAGAAAGTAAAACGCAACGTCCTCCGTTACCCTTTTCGTCCGCTTTCCTGCCTGGGGTTCCCGAGGGCCAGATTGACGGCCATGTGCCAGAGACCCCTCGTCGAGTTGACTTCAGGGACGGATATGCGATCCGGCAGGAGCCTTGCGAAGGCAGCTCTGGCCACCGACTTCATGAGCATCCCGTCCATCGAGAGGCCAGGGAGGCTTCGCCCCAAGGGCGTGGCTTCGCCTGAAACGGCGGTGCCCCCAGGGGGAGGCGCTGTGGAATCTCCGTTGACGCTGGTGGGGTCATCTGTCTGTTGGAGATACATACACAAGGGACTTGTTATTATAGTAATTAGATACGATACAAAAATATACACGAGCGCTATATATATATATATATATATATATATATATATATAGATATATATATATACTATATATATATATATATATATATATATATATATATATGCAGACACACACACTTCAAGTGAACAATTAATGAAGCTGGATAACCACAATGATCTTGCTGTAACACTGTGATACAAATACGTAAATAACATAGACATATTAGGTATTTTGCAGACTGGTTGACTTTTTTTTTTTTTCTATACAGATCTTGGGGTCATGTTTTCTCTCCTACTTAATTTCTATCGAAGCCACTGCCATTATTTGTAGAAACTACCTTTTTTATTTAGAGTTTGACTCTGTCTATGTTTCTTCTTCTTTTTTCTCTCTCTCTCTCTCTTTAGGCGAGCTTTTCAGTTACGAAGAAAAATGATTCACGTTTGCTGTTTCCATTTGTCGTTTATAGTCGAAGGACCGTTTCCTCACCTGTCGGCGACGTCTTCAGGGCTACTGATGTCACTGGAATGGTGAATTCCTATTGGTCCGTAGGTCTCAGGTCTCAATCGTACAATATACTACTATTAATTTACGGACTCATCCAGATAATGCTCAAGGGGCGACTTTCTTTTTTTTTTTTATGAAGTATCTGGTATCTTTAAAACTGAAGAGATACAATACATTAGGAACATATAATTCATCCTAAAAGTATCCAGAGGATTATTTTTTCCTCTCCAGATACCTCATCTTCAAGAACTACGAGGAAAATACGATGGGTGAAGTTAATCGAAACTTGAAGGCGGCCACATCCTACGCACAGTATGCTAATTCTGCTGATGTTGAAAAATACGAACAAAATCCATTTCATCGTCTACCTTCTTCTACGAAAGATTTCCCGCTACGTCCTCGTAAAATCCAGCAAACATCTGGGGAAACGGGTAACGACCTGACGGAGGGGGACGCCAATAGTCTTCCCCGAGATAATGAGCTGTTTCTAGTCTGTGGGCGGTTAGTAGACATCGCTCTTACTCTAGTACTTCCTGCGTATAAACCTCTGAAATGAACGGAAAATAAGCGGAACACTTTGGTGGCTACCCGGACATGCAGCACAATAACGAATAATACGACAAAGCTTCACAAGTCCCAAGCGCAAATGAAAGGGAGGATCAAAATGCGCTACGAGTAACTTTACGTAGAGTCTATTCTTTGACCTGGTTTTTATTGGGTGTCGACTCGTGTTCAGTTGAAGGAGACGGCGAAAGCTCACGAGCAGAGCTTTCATGCAAGATCCCGCGCTCTAAGCGTTACATTGCCGAATGACTACACGGCAAACTGTATGCATTAAGGAAAATGTTTTAGTTAATACGACAAAGTCAATTTCATTTTTTTTTACCAAAAATTTTCCTCGATTCGTTTTTGGTATCTTTGTAATTTCCTCTGCTCTCCAAACATTCAATTACACAATAATTTGCATCTATGGAAAGAATGACCTGACAATTTACGTTCAATGTAATAAACTTGAAATATAAATATAAGAATAACCATTAATAAACAAGTAAAATAAAACTGAAATATAAATTCAAGAGCAACCATTAATAAACAATCGAGTTTTCTGTACAGTATAATCAAGACCACCGAAAACAGATCTCTCTTTTGGTGGTCCTCGGTATAGTGTTGTATGAGCCACGCCCCATGAAACTTAAACCATGATCTGGTGGTGGCCTGTCCTATATCGTTACCGGAAGCACGACTACACTACTGAGGTTAGAGGGCTGCAATTTGGTATGCTTGCTGATTGGAGGGTGAATGATCAATATCAATTTACAGTCATCTAGACTCAGTAGTTTTAAGATCCGAAGGCGGACAGAAAAACTGCGGACAGATAAAAGTGCGGACGGACAGACAAAGCCACTATAATAGTTGTCTTCTACAGAAATCTAAAAATCAATTATTATAATGTTAACTGCAAAGTGTTCCAGTGTATATAAAAATATAGTGAAACAAATAGAAATAATATATACATGTATGTATATATATATTGTTGAACTGACGCTAAATATCCTCTGCCGATACTGCACCTATTGGCGGGTTCTCATCATTAGCTTCCGCCAATCACGGTTAGCTCCAAAGACATCAGCTGCGGATTTTTACATTAGAGGAAAAAAAACCACATTTTCATTTGTAGTCAATTATTTTGAGCAGATGCTTCTTCCAACTTTATTTTCGTTTAAAAACATATGACTTCAATAGTATGCTAAAGTGTCTGCCTTGCCAGACTTTGTATTGCCAATTCACTGTAAACCAATGATTTCCAAGTAAGTCCCATGAAAGCCTTTGGATTTCGTAATAAAAAAAGGCGAATTATGCTGTCGATAACTAGGGCGAACAGACAGAATTAGCTATCAGGAGGAAGAAGCAAAGTTGTGCTGCCAGATAAGAATAAAGATCTCGCTTGCCTGATATTCCATGCAAGACTCCGAGAAATCTTACTGGACCTTAATCTTACATTCATATGCTACTGACACTACACAATACTTCATGTTGCTTCTTACCTCGTACTGCTGAACTTTAGGAGTCTTTTTTTATCTTTTTGCCACATTCTATCATCAGCTTCTGAATTTCACTACGTGGGGAAATGGCCCTTGATAAGTCTTCTAAGCTTAGGCATGTTCACGAAGATACGTGAGCGAGTAAGCTCACCCATTCATACATTACATTTATAACTGCCAAGTTATTTCATCGTTAACTTTACCAACACTGCACCATATGTATGGAGAACTTAACGGGTTTACTGGTTTTTGGCTGAACTGCGTTCACCACCATACTGCACAGGTTTTAGCTGAGTTGTGCTCACCACCATATTCCATTATTTCCAAAGTGTGTTCTTCAGTCCAGGTCAGTTTCAAAATTCTGAATTCTTTGTCTATAACATTTTTCTGTGCCCTCTTCTTCAATTTGCTCTTCAATGTACATATTTTTACTGAAAATTTCTCCAAAACTGACTTCGTCCCATAACATTGTACATACGCATATTTCAGACTTAGGTACTGAAACCTCAGACCACCAGTGATAAAAGTGACAATAAGAGCTGTCTATAAAAATGTTTTATTGCATAAAAAATAATATACACTTAATATTCTATGCTAAGTTGACATTTGTACAAAATAGCACCCCTTGAAAAGGTGCTGACAATGAAATGCCTCTAGACGCAGCTGTAAGTCATATCTATTAGTAGTTGGAAGATTCTCCCGCTTCAGCGTGCCCTCATCCAAATAAAATCCTATTTCTTTCAACATTAAAAGCTGGTGTACATAAATAACTTGTATCTTTGCAAAACTACAGAGAAAAATGATAAATACAGTGCAATACATTTTATAGGCCTACCTTACTGACGTTTCTCTCTCTAACAGTTTCATGGGGTGGAGAGTTCGAATAACTGTTCACGGAATTTGATTTCTGCTTAGCTCTCGTAGATATGCCTCCCCCAATGAGCATAGGGGCCATATTTGATATAAGACCACCTAAAGATGAAGCTCCCTTGGCAGGGTCTGTCTCTGAGAATCCAGCACCTAGTCCTTGGCCTACAGCTTTCAGAACTGCAGGTCCCAGTCCGCTCATTAAAGACTGCAAAGGACCTGCACTATCACCCTCGAATGTTTTCGAGTTGGATCTCCCTTCTGCGCTGTAACCTTGACCTAAGGCCCCAGCAAGTAAGACAGGGGCTAAGCCACTGATCACAGACTGTACGGGACTTCTTTCTGAGTGAAGACCACCTGACCCAGAGTTTGAATTACCCAGTAGATTTTGTACAGTTCCTCCTATCAGAGCAGGTCCAAGTCCACTAAGAATGGATTGCATAGGGCTTTTGGCTTCTGAAGAAGTAGGTGACCCGTTATTTCGATTTTTCGAAGATAATCCACCTCCAACGACACTTGCCATCAACAGCGGACCGACGCCACTCACGAGGGAATGTATGAGATCAGGTTTTTGTGAACTGGGAGAACCAAGAGATCCATTTCTTTCTTTGGGTGACATTTGAGGAAATCCATTCGACAGCAGGTTTGCCCCTATGTTGCTGATCATGGAAAACATGGGATTGAAGTCTTTTGAATCAGAATTACCTTCATTTGTTCCCAGAGATTTGGACAAGAGTAGAGGCCCTAAGCCCCATAAAGGACATCAACGGACTACTATTAGCGTCGTGTGATTGCGTCTGACCATCTGTATTGAAAGCTAAGGAAAACAGCGAGGGGCCATATTTGGATACGAGTGTTCCTAAAGTGTTTGCATCCCTAAGAGGACCTTTGGAATTCATCTTGGGTGCGTTTTCTTGGACTGCTTTGTTCTCTCTCTCTTTATCCTGCCTGTTTGTGTTAGATACGCCAGATACATCTGACTGCATGACTTCTGAGTCTGTGTTGTTTTGGTTAACTGGGTCAGTGGCTCCCTTTGCATTGGCTGATTGCTTTTCTCCAACAGGAAACTTATTCACGTCAGTGTCAGGTTGGACATCTTGGTTTCCTCCTTCAGACATGAATTTCTTCGCTTCGACAACAGCACCGATAACTGATCCAATGATCGACCCTGGATTGAGACCAGTTTTCTTTTTCGTGGAGTTCTCCATCAACCCCATCAAGTCCACCAGATTGGTCTGGGAGAGATCGGGCGGTTTGAAGTTACTATTGACGAAACCGAAGGAAAGTTCTTGAACATTGGTATCTGACTGTTCTTCTTTAGGCTTTAAATACTTCCACACGGGAATGTCAACGTGTTTGTCGTTGTAACCGGTTTCGAAGAGGCGTTCGTTTGCTTTCATTCTCTCCCACTCGATTGGCACGAAATTTTCTGTGGTTGTAGATGTCTTAGTCTTCTGCTTCCCTCTGGTGGTCATTGCTACGTGTGCTCTTAAAGGCTGCATGGTGGTGCCAGCTTTCTTAATGTTATTTTCAGAATTAATACCTTTTACTTTCTTCTTATCAGACCTCTCTTGGGCCGCTGAGGCCCACTTCTGCGAAGCTGCAGGAGAAGGGTACTGAGCAATGACTGTGGGCTGGACTTTCGGCTGTGGCGTCAGTGGCTCTGAGGGCAGCAGCGCGGTGTCTCCTTTCAGTTCCTGCGGAGTTCTTGTGCCCACGAGGAGGACGCTGGAAATACAGAAATGTGATGGTCACGACAGGTTTCTTCAGTTTTATTCTTATCAATTGAAACATGTATATTTAGAAGTAGACATTTCACTATTAAAAAAGGTAGCTCTATTACTATAAGACTGGGAGAGGGTCCAAATCATATCTAAAGAAACACTTCGATAACGAATAACGCCTGATTAAGCACCAAAGATTCACTTGAAACCACCAGTTAATAATTCATTTAACATTCAGTGAATTCAAAATAAAATTATCAGCAGGGTGTCAGTGAAAACAAGAGGGGACATTGTGGACACAACAAAGTGTTGTTATCCTTGTTTGAAATAGAATCGTAACAATTAATACAATTGACATTTTTAGGGCTGAGAATATCCTCGAACCACTCGGCAAGCTTTGCATTGTCACTCACACCAAAACCGTTACGATTTAGAATCGAAATGACTCTATTCCAAAATCATAGGTACCATTGCCAGCGTCCCCTCGTTTTAAACTAATCTTGCGAGAGAGTGCTTCAAACAGAATGGTAAGGGAGCATGCTAGACAAAGCACTAGCGTACTGTAATCGAATTACCTGTCCTCTGGTTCTCAGACGTCCTTAATTCGTTTCCTAATTTGAACAAAAACTTCAAAAGTCGCTAAGATATATATACATAAATATATACATACATACATACACACGCACGCACGCACGTACACACACGCACACACACACACACACTTCTTACTAGACTGGGTTTTTAATGGTTTCAGATGACTTAGACAGTTAGGGTGAATAGAATAGAACATCTTATACAATTTAGGACAAAGGCCAAGCGCTGGGAACTGTCATGTCATTCAGCGCTGAAAGGGAAATTGATAGCATGAAGGTGAGGAAAACCTAGCACTTGCACCTTGAAACAATTTTCAGAGAAGGTGGAGAGTCAGATGGAAGGACAAGAATATGAACGGAGGTACAGTAAAAGAAATGGCCGATGCTGCAGCTTAGAGGGGCCGAAAGGTCGCTGCAAGGACCCTTAAGTAATGCCTACAGTGTAATACGTGAGGTGCGCTGACGACATTAACCCCCTACGGAGAGATGGGATGAAGAACATCAACAGGTTGTCTCAATTACTCTCATGGCTCCCATAAGACCTCTGGGCATTTGGTATATTGTAAATGGACCTTTTAGTTCGTTTTTAGTAATACACAAGAGATTAAAACTTTCTCTGTTTTATTCCCTTCGTCCCCCCCACCACCCCACTGTGGATTGTATTCTGGGTTACCGAGGCTCACAAATGTATAGTCACAGATCCAAGCGCAACTACTGCTTGTTTTGTAACAAGAGTGGAATACTCAGAATTGCCGAAAATTACAGAACAGAGAAGCTTTGTGACTAAGGACAAAGAATAAAGACTACAGCTAGAGAGAGAGAGAGAGAGAGAGAGAGAGAGAGAGAGAGAGAGAGAGAGGAGGAGGAGGAGGAAGCACGTTTAACAGGCATGAAGTCCTGGAAGGCGATTCAACACGAAAGCCTCTTTTCATTCCAGGCTTGCGATGGGAACATTTCCAGACCTCCCGTTTTCCAGGCAACATGCCACCTGGCTGATTAGACGTGGGGGGAGTTTGGGTACCCGGGGAAAGAAAAGGCTGGTCGTGACATGAAAAGACTGCTCGAAGGGCAAAAGGATTTTGTAGGCTTCGGTCCGAATGAGATATAACCTCTGGAAGGTTTTTTATTCTGGCACCGATATGTTCGCTGGAAATTCTGGAAGGAAATCTCTTCTTGCCTTCCTCGCGATCGGTAATGGTCGTGATTCTTGTTCCTGGAAGTGATTTATTCATCTTTTGAAGTTTTTATTATTATTATTATTATTATTATTATTATTATTATTATTATTATTATTATTATTATTATTATTATTATTATATCCGCCTCGCAGTCATTTTACGGCCCATAAACTTTCTGTATTACTGCTTTTTAACTTTCGAAACAAAAAGGTCAACAGATGGCCAGAGAGATTATCAACATTCCTATTACTAATTATCAATGTTGATAGCAACAGTACACTGATGTGTATGATCTTGCCGGTTCTGTTGGTATCTTCAAGACACCAGTTACGGATTGTGTAAGTATGTGAACTTTAATATAGATACGATTGCTTGTTGCGTATTATTTTCACACACGAACGAAGTCCCTTAAGCGAGAAGAAATTCAGGAATGCAAATCAGTCCCTTTCTCATTGCTCATTAAGAAAATAAATATTGCTAAGTTAATATTGCCTAAAAATCCCATGCTGTTAATATTAACTGGTTTAGGGGAGGATTATCAATTATAATTGATTGGCTTAGGGAGGTTTATAAATCAATTTTTATTGGTTAAGGGAGATTTGTAAATTAATCTTTATTTAAGGGAGGTTTATAAATTAATTTTTATTGGTTAGGGGAAGGTTTAAATTAATCTTCATTTGTTAGGCGAGGGTTATAAAATTAATTTCTATTGGTTAGGGGAAGGTTATAAATTAATCTTTATTGGTTAGAGGAGGTTTATAAATTATAATTTAATTTTTGCTAGTTAGGGGAGGGAGGGCTATAAAGTTCATCTTTAATTTGTTATGGCGAGGTTTATAAAAATTAAATTCTATTAGTTAGGGGAGGTTTATAAATTATAATTTAATTTTTGCTAGTTAGGGGAGGGCTATAAATTAATCTTTATTTGTTAGGCGAGGTTTCTAAAAATTAATTTCTATTAGTTAGGGGAGGTTTATAAATCAATCTTTATTGGTTAAGGGACGTTAATAAAATAATTTTTATTATATACATAATTGTATATATATATATATATATATATATATATATATATATATATAATATATATATTTCATATATATATATATATATATATATATATATATATATAACATCATACATATATATATATATACATACATATATATATATATATATATATATATATATATATATATATATATATGTATATATATGTGTAAGTATGTATGTATGTATAACTGAATCACGAAAGTTAGGAACGTGATAAATCCATAAATAAAGATATATGCCACGAAGGAAAAATAAACGAAGGAGTAACTGCGAGACCTTTCGACGTTTCCACGTCCTTTACTGAGCAGAACTGACATACATGGAACAAAAGACAAAAGAAGAAGATTCGTATAACTGACAGATAGGGATTTTAAAGAGATTACTACCTAGAATCCGACACACCTGGAAGAGAGTAACCTTCCCAAACAAGCATAAACAATATTTGGATAAAGAAATTGAATACATAAGAAAAATAGGGAAAGAAGGGATTAGCTATCCTTCACATATATTAGATATTTGTTATAATAAAGCCCACAAAAAGTTTTATAGTGCAAGTAACACGCAGAAAGAAAATTTTAAGACCATTCTCAGTTTGCCTATTTTTAACGGATTTGAAACCATTAAATCATTGTTAAAAGCTTTTAATGTCAACCTTGTTTTCTCCTATAATAACACACTAAATGGAATGTTAATAAAAAATAGCCCCAGAGAAAGCAACAACATAATATATAAAATTCTATGTATGGATTGTCCCTCATTTTATCTCGGACAGTCTAGCAAGGGCCTAGAAGTAAGGCTAAACCAGCATAAATATTCTGTAAAAACTGGGCAAACATCTAATGCAATATTCATTCATTTAAGTGAAAACAACCACCGAATAAATTGGGTTGGTAGTTCAGTATTGCAAGGTCAAGAGATGTCTTTTCACAAAATCTTTTAGAATCTGCTTTAATACAACTTACTTTTCATTGTAATTTCAATGTTAGTCGTGGCCTTTTTCATTTAGACCCTTGTATTTGTAACATGTTTAAGAAAGACCTCAAAGATATAATTACAGACTTAAATAAAAATTAGTTGCCTTTGAGTTATCTTCGTTGTAATGTATGTCTAACCTGTATTGTGAATATGTATTGTGAACATGGTTTTGTTTACCAAAGTTCTGAACAGCTGTCACCTATAATTCTTTAATTGTCTTGTCCTTGTATCTGAGATGGTTATCTTAAACTTTTAATAGCATCCATTGTTTATGCTTGTTTGGGAAGGTTACTCTCTTCCAGGTGTGTTGGATTCTAGGTACTAATCTCTTTATAATCCCTATCTGTCAGTTATATGAATCTTCTTGTTTTGTCTTTTGTCCCATGTATGTCAGTTCTGCTCAGTAAAGGACGTGGAAACGTCAAAAGGTCTCGTAGTTACTCCTTCGTTTATTTTTTCTTCGTGGCATATCTTTTTCTATATATATATATATATATATATATATCTATATATATATATATATATATATAAGATATATATATGAGAGAGAGAGAGAGAGAGAGAGACATGGTTAAGCAGAGTTTATTGCTAAGGATGAATTTGTCCTTCGTCATAAAATGAGATATTGCCAAAGTTTGTGTAATCTTATCAATCAGTTCCACTTTGCCATCTTCACATCCACTTCTTTATGACTTTAATATCTAAAAGCATGTCATTCATAGCCATTCCAGACTTTTAATTGCAATCTTACAAACATACCTGCAATAACACGCACAAAGCAAACCCCATATTGCGTTGGCGCGCCTGCACACACACACACACACACACACACACACAGACGCAAAACCGAGCAGGAACATTAATGAATCCAACCCTGATAAGTTCTTTTAAAAATTCCGTTCCAGGGTATTTGTTCAAGTGGAATTTCCGGAGTGATTAACTGCTCATTCATAATCCAGAGGCTGCAATGATCTGTATGTATCAAAGGAATGTCATTAACATATTCCCAATATTCAAGAATGATCTTATTTTTGTTTTTTATAATCATTCAACAGTTTTTGTGTGTGTGTGTGTTCTCAGCTTCACATTTCTTCAACTCAGAATGCTTGGAAATTATAAACTGTGAAAAGAACGAACTAGCATAATTTAATCTATCATTACGATATCTGTCCTGCAATTTATTTAAATTTTCCATTTCTGTTTTGCGCTGAATAAAAATCAACCATAAAATAAGGAAGAAAAAACTTGGAAAATCGTTTTCGATACTACGCTGATGCACGAGATCCTATAAGTTCTAGGTTATAATATCACCAATTTGTGGATGATGGCATAAAAAAAATTCATTTCGTTTTTGACAAGTTCAGAAGAGTTCAGTCTCCACACTTCCAGTAATAATAATAATGAAGCATGTGATGACCAGTCACTTTTTTTAAGGTTAAGGATAAACAACATAAAATATGAAATAAAACATCGTTTCATACCTGTTCCGAAACGAGCGAGATAAGAAAAGAATGAGATCAAAACAGATTAGATAATAATAAAAAACAAAAACAAAAACAAAAAATCAAAATAAAATTCCGTTCCATACCTGTTCAGGACGGGCGAGATAAGAAAAGAATGAGATCAAAACAGATTAGACAATACTGCAAAAATAAAATAAGGAACAAGGAAAATAAAATAGATAACAAAATATTACAAAATAAAAATTAAATTAAAGATAAAAAAAGAAAAACAATACAAAACAAATAAGACTAAAATTCCATTCCATACCTGTTCAGGACGAGCGACACCACCAGAAAAACCAGGACCATGATTGCCGGCTTCATAGAACGAGGCTTCATGTTCCATAATCTGGAAAATGAAAAAAAAAATAATTCATTATAAAATATCAAATATCACAAACCATGTCCAGAGCATTATAATTCTCAAGTCTCTGAGTTGATGCATAAATGAGAATTGCTCACTAGCAATTCTCATTTATGCACGAAATGTATGTCTAACATCAAAATATGTGAAATGATATGAAGAGCATTTGCTTACCAAGAGATTGTACATACATTTACATTGAAATGTATGTCTAACATCAAATTATATGAAATATGAAGAGCATTTGCTTACGAAAAGATTATACATACATCTCCATTATTCTCCGTGCAGACACACTGGACATTCTACGTGAAATGCACAATATCTAACACTAAATATTGTATAATGACAGGACGCAAGAGGAATTAGTGTATGAAAAACATGTGACAGTTACAACGAGTTACAAGGATCACGATGTCTCAAAGACTTATTAGTCCATCCGAGGAGACATCATGTGCTCACTTAACCTCTAGGAGCAGGCTTTAATGTTCATTCACAGTGTCCTTCTAAGGATTTTGTGTGGGTTTCTTTAAAACTCTTCGACACTGTTGCTGTTTGTGACTTCTGGTGGCAGTTTATTCCACGTGTCACATATTTTGTATGTGACACATGTTGTACAGAATGACTTAAGAGAGAGAGAGAGAGAGAGAGAGAGAGAGAGAGAGAGAGAGAGAGAGAGAGGAATCAGCTACGATCAATACATAGAAAATGCTTGTTGCGTCTTTGGTTTTGCAAATCTCGGAGAAACAAATCGTCCAACTTCTCTTTATCTTACTGCTGTTGAAATCTAAAGGCGTTGATATGCAAATACTCTATCCCATGTCTTCGAGCTCACAATCATATGGATTTTGACATATCTAATTTTGGGAAGGAGAGTCTATCTATGGGCGACCTTTCCAGGATTTAGGATCAGAGTAACTGGGTCTCCTTCTCCATCCTATCTCAGTTTTCAAAGCGCTCAGGGGATCAGACCTCACGCTCAGTGACAGTCTTCTCAAGGGGGGTGAGGAAGTTGTTACTTAATGGGGGACTTTCATTATCTATCCTTTGTTCAAAAAAAAAGGCAAAGAAACGGACAGGACCAATAATAATAATAATAATAATAATAATAATAATACTAATAATAATAATACCATGGGACACCAGAGTAGAAGAAGAGAGAGAGAAAAGATTGATAAGTATCAAGACTTAAAAATAGAAATAAGAAGGATATGGGATATGTTAAGTGGAAACTGTACCCATAATCATAGGAACACTATGAGGCATAATCCCAAGATCCCTAAAAGAGGAACCTGGAAAAACTAGATGCCGAAGTAGCTCCAGGACTCATGCAGAAGAGTGCGCTCCTAGAAACAGCGCACATAGTGAGACAAGTGATGGACTCCTAATGAGGCAGGGTGGAACCCAGAACCCCGCCCCCCCCCACCCCCCCCCCCCCCCATACTATGATACCACCCAATTGATAAGGATGACGTGATAAGCCAAATAAAAAAGAGAAAGAAAAAATATAAAAATTATTTGATTATTAGACCTACCATATTCAATATGGACCAGCCCAACCGGGCCACTGACTTGAAATTCAAGCTATAAAAGAATGTAGTTTTAATTAGAAAGAAGTAGCAGATAGTAATAATAATAACAACACTCAGAAAGCCCATTTATTTCTTTGAATGTGGAACTCAGTGCCTTCTTCTGTGCTTCCCTTAGTCTGTTTTAAAAAGATGGCCCATCTTCTAAAGAGGAATTCTGTGGACAGCATTTTATTTTTTATACTTTCTACACTGTTCCTCACCTTTGCCAAACCTGAGGTGATGTGTCCAGGAACACACTAACAAACGACTTAAACAGTTATGATTGACGTTAATTGTGGATTTAATTAGGATCCATCGCTAATATAATATTCTATGGCTTTACTAATGAGCAATTACTGTGACGTCACTGGGAAGCCAGAATTAAAGTCGTTTTTAAATGACATTTACCATGATGAGACTCGGCATTATGCCTGATCACAGAGTCATCATTTATTCATGAAACTGTTCTCTCTCTCTCTCTCTCTCTCTCTCTCTCTCTCTCTCTCATGGTTGCTTTATTATCATTATTACTATTATTATTGAAATATTTCTCTCTCTCTCTCACATGGTTGCTTTATTATCATTATTACTATTATTATTGAAAGATATTTCATCTCTCTCTCTCTCTCTCTTCTCTCTCTCTCTCTCTCTCCCCATCATGGTTGCTGTATTATCATTATTACTATTATTATTGAAAGATATTGCTGAATCAGCGGCATTTAACTTGTAAATAGTCTTCTCTATTATTATTATTATTATTATTATTACTATTCATAAAGATCAACCTATTTCTAAAATAGAGAAAAAAAATCTGTCCTCGTATCACTAGAAACAGCTGTTGCTCATTACTCCAAAGTGTAGACTGACAGAAATCACGCATATTTCAACTTCCAAACCAGGGCGCCAGCGGACATTACCTTCTCAGCGATGTGAATCTGCAGTGGACAGAGGTGGTCGGACCCGTTTTGTGAAAATTCCCCATGGCTGGGTTCTCCTCCTTCCTGAAAATACGAGCAAAAGATGTCATTAGGGAACTTGGTTTGGGAAAATGTGGATGCGGAAGGAAATTGAGAATAACTGAAAAATGACAACGTCTTACGCTGCGCACCGGTAGAATGTTTGCATTCAGAAAATCAACACAGCTTTCTCTCTGCAGTATTCAGAATTAAAGATAAAATTCCGATGTTCGGCCCACTTTGCACAATTACACTGACCCCTAACAGCTGGACCACTTCCCATTACTGCTACGCAGACCACTCATTTCTCTGAGTTTCCAAGACTTTTGTCGAAGTTCTCAGAGTTCCATCGGAGGGGTCTTCCAATATCCGCAATTGCTGGGGAGGCATTGGGGGGCGGGGGGGCGGGGGGTGGGGGGGTGGGGGGGCAGAGGGGAAGGGTGGGCGAAGGGGAAGGAAGGTGGAGCATTGGAATAAAAAAAGGGGTTCTATTATGTCTAGAAGCTAAACAGATACACCTGGTAATTATACCAATCTATAAGCAAAGGTACCGAACAAGAGAATGGAAAAAAAACCACTTTATATTCTGTCTAGAAACATTATATATATATATATATATATATATATACTATATATATATATAGATATATATATATATATATATATATATATATATATATATATATACTATATATATATAAGGCAATAATGATTATTTATCCGTAAAGATACGGAACAAGATAATGAAAATAAGCACTTTATCATATTCTGTTTAGAAGTTATACAGGTAATGAACGAATATCATACGTTTTTATCAGTAAATATGAGGAAAGAATGAAAATGTAGACATTAGAGCGAAAATATTATTTACACATTAAGCAGTTAAGGTACGGTGCGTGAGAGAGGATATGATCAACAGGGTCCATATGTCAACCTTGATAGACAACACCAAGGTCTATATATCAACCTTGCTAGACAACACCAAGGTCTATAATATCAACCTTGATAGACAACACCAAGGTCTATATATCAACCTTGATAGACAACACCAAGGTCTATATATCAACCTTGATAGACAACACCAAAGTCTATATATCAACCTTGATAGACAACAACGAGATCTATATATCAACCTTGATAGACAACACCAAAGTCTATATATTCAACCTTGATAAACAACACCAAGGTCCATATATCAACCTTGATAGACAACACCAAGGTCTATATATCAACCTTGATAGACAACACCAAGGTCTATATATCAACCTTGATAGACAACACCAAGGTCTATATATCAACCTTGATAGACAACACCAAGGTCTATATATCAACCTTGATAGACTACACCAAGGTCTATATATCAACCCTTGATAGACAACACCAAGGTCTATATATCAATCTTGATAGACAACACCAAAGTCTATATATCAATCTTGATAGACAACACCAAGGTCTATATATCAATCTTGATAGACAACACCAAGGTCTATATATCAATCTTGATAGACAACACCAAGGTCCATATATCAATCTTGATAGACAACACCAAGGTCCATATATCAACCTTGATAGAAAACACCAAAGTCTATATATCAACCTTGATAGACAACACCAAGCTCCGTATATCAACCTACGGTTTCACTAAAATTTGAAGAAGTCATAACACAAACATCGCATAAGTAACAACACAAACACTGAGTTTTTACCTAAAATCTGAAGCAGCCATTGAACAAACGTTATCTCGAAATACTAACCAAGCAGTCAGCAGGAATTTCTCCTTTTCTTAAACACAATTTTCTACGTGATGATATTGACACGTTTATTTTTCACTCGTCATTCTTTGTTATTTAGCCACCAGCTGAGTCCCGCGGATGCGACTGAACTTTCTACACTAGCCAAAATCGTTATGCGGTTAGCGTCGTGGCATGTCGCTAAGATGTCGCGGGTTCGCGTCTCCCCCAGGGCGATGCATGATCATTTGCTATGTATCTTGATCAGTTACTACTGCAGTGTGGTGCCTGCGGCGGTAGGAGGTTGAAACCAACATTCTTTGGAAGCTTGAATTTGAAGTCAATGGCCCCTTTGGCGTGCTCGTTCCATGTGAACAGGCTCCATTTACTGACATAATAATAAAGAAATATCGTCCCACGCATGTCGAACATCCAGCACGAGCACAGACACACACGCTCCAGATGTGCTATGATTTCTGAATACTTCTCCATTCTCTACAGACGTCACCCTCCTCTCTCCGCGCGTCAGAATTGTGAATTATTCACTCGTCAACTTCCGCTGATGTTAGGGAACTTTCTGCACGCGCAAGCATATGCTACGCTTCTCAATTCGTCCCAAGTTTGGTCTCCTAAGTATCAGCGATTTCTACACAAACTCAGTCACTGAAATCTACCTTTTACCTCGTCTCTCACTTCTTCCTAATGAACACTATATCCTTTGGAAGTTTGAATTTCAGGTCAGTGGCCCCTTTGGTGGGCTTGTTCCGTGTGAGTGGGTTTCCTCTCCTGAAAAATGATGATAATTATGTTGACACAAACTTTCGATAAACACGGAGATGGGGACACAGGTGTGGTTTTCATTTTCCTCTGGAGATGAAAGGAAGGTATATCGTCCTCTTGAGGCTTGACGATGTCCAGAAATTTCTAGAATTTTTAGAACTTAAATGGAATGAGAAATTCGGAAGACTAAGTGCGCACAAAATTATTTACTATAGATGCAAAAAAAAAAAAAAAAAATAAAATTAAATAAATAGAACTTAAAAGGAATGAGAACGTCGCAAGACTAAGTGTGCACAAAATTATTTACTATGATACCTCTTCTTCTTTTCTTACCCAGCTTTTTCCCATTTTTATATGGGGTCGCCGTTTCGGATGAGCCGTTTTCCATCTATTCTATCTTGCACTTCTGCCTCATCAATTCCCTTCTCAGTTAAATCTCCCACTCACACAGTCCTTCCATCTGTTTCTTGGTCTCCCCTCTCTTTCTTCTTCCTTGCACCTCCACCTCCCCATAGTATGTATCCCAGCGTGGTTCTCATCTCTCCTCAACAGGTTGTCCATACCATCTCAGGCCTCCCCTCCTTGCACTTTCTTGATACTTCCACCACCTTAGTTGACCCCCTTATGTAGTCATTCTGATCCCTATCCACTATTGTTACCCCAGGACATCACACCTAAGCATTCTCATTTCTGCCACATCCATCTTCTTGCTCTGCTTTTCATGCTTGCGTTTCCCGATACCATACAGCATTGCTGTTCTTACCACCGTCTTGTGAAATTTTCCTTTTAACCTAAGCGGCACTCTTTTTGTCACAAAAGAACTCCCAGAGCGCTCTCCAGTTGTTCCAGCCTGCCTGTACCCGATGTTTTACTTCTTCTTCCATACTTCCTCCAAGCATTAACAAAAGATCCCAAATACTTAAACTTTCAACTCTCCTTATTTTTGCTCTCCACCAAGCTGAATACTTTCTCTATCATCCCCCTCAGTGGGTGGTACCACATATATTCTGTCTTGGATCTACTTATTCTCATTCCTCTGTCCCTCCAGTACTTGTCTCCATCTTTCCAATTTCAATCCAGATCTTCCCTGCTCTCTGCACACAGAACAATAATCATCCGCATACAATATGTTCCATGGTACTGTCGCCTTACTTCCTCTATTATAACATCCATCACTATGTTAAAGATAAATGGGCTCAGAGCGACCCCTGGTGTAATCCTACTCTCAACCTCAAAACCTTCTGTCTCCCCCAACAACGCTCCTCACTCTGGTAAATACATTCCGGTACATCTCTTGTATCAATAGCCACATACTATTCTGGCACCATCTTCTCCCTCAGGCTCCTCCATACCTCCCTTGTCCTCGGGACTCTGTCCATAAGCCTTTTCAAGGTCAATGAATACCATATGTAGATCCCTTTTGTCTTTCCCCGTAATTTCTCCATTATTTGCCTCAGACAAAATTATAACCATCTGTTGTTCCCCTTCCCTTCATAAATCCCATCTGCTCTTTACCTATTTTGGACTTCTTCTCTCAGTCTAGCATCTATCATCCTTTCCCGTATCTTCAAAGTGTGGGACATCAATTTAATCCCCTATAAATACCACACTCTTGCGTATGCAGGAGTTATATTACTATAGATCCAAATAATAATAACATAATAATAATAATAATAATAATAATAATAATAATTAATAAAATAATAATTATAATAATAATAAAATAATAAATAAATAAATAAATAATAAAAAATAAATAAATAAATCCCCAGGGAAGTTCCTCTAGAAATAAGTTTGAAGACGAAAAAACAGCGAGAGAGAGAGAGAGAGACACCGACGAGAGAGAAGAGAAGAGAGAGAAGGCAATCAGTTTTGACACATTTTCGGAAACATAATAACGGATGTTGGTTTTGTCTACTAACATCCAGACTGACATAAATTCAGACCTGTCTCAGAACATTCGACGGAGAGAGAGAGAGAGAGAGAGAGAGAGAGAGAGAGAGAGAGAGAGAGAGAGAGAGATTTGTCTCTTGACATGCTAAGATTGAGAATTCCCAGAGATGTAGCTAACCATCACGACACAAAACCATAACCACGGTCTTAATATCTGAACCGCGTAAACAGCCGTCGGCTTTCGCAGCCGTCGGCTTTCGCGGAGAAACGGGACGCGCGGTCGATGGATTACCGACCGTTAGCCTGAACAGGCTGAGATGGGAAGAGTCATCTACTACTACAGGCTGCGCGGCCCGATATAATTAGCCCCAGCCGATGCTCCTTCTAGACAAGAATGACCGCCGCTATATTTCTATGTTATTTTGATCCTGTAAAATATATCATCATTATTCATTATGAATATAATGTGCGAAAGCCTTGGGGGTGCGTCTACGCTTCAAAAGTGAAACGAATACAGAACCAAAACATCACAATTACGTAACACAGTATTGGAATTAAGTCTCTACACTGCAGTAAATCTGGTCAAAGACATGTCGGCAACTTATCAAATACACAACACAAACATTATGCACACTAATTAATAACAACTTACGGTCACTGCCTACTTTCAACCTGTTTGATAATTGTATGCGACAAGTTGCCGTCATTCGTTGACGACGTTCTACCAAAGATAGGACGCACTTTTAAGGGAGGTTTGTTTGTTTGTTTGTATGGTGTTTTGACGTTGCATGGAACCAGTAACGGTTATTCAACAACAGGACCAACAACAGCTTAACGTGACTTCCGAACCACGTCGAGAGTGAACTTCTATCGCCGGAAATACACTTACATTGCATACATACAGCATTACATCAACGCACACCCATATATACATATATTCACACACAGACATAAATACAAATATATATACGTACATGCACCCACGTGTTCTACACGTACGGTACCCTCACGTATATAACCACACATAAATACAAATATATATACGTACATGCACCACCGTGTTCTACACGTACGGTACCCTCACGTATATAACATTTATCATTTGTGACAGTCATTCAGTTTCCCGTTAGATGTCGCGGTAAATGGCCGCTTCGCGTTCTTACCAAAACGGTAAATACAATACTACACCAGGATGCGTACCGCACATGTGAATGTTCAACCGCGCATGCGTATTGCAAGAGTATATAGTTATTAATGCACTCTGTTGATGAAGATTCTTTGTTGATACAGTTATCAATGATGCTTTGACGGGACTCTAAACAGAGAGAGAGAGAGAGAGAGAGAGAGAGAGAGAGAGAGAGAGAATTACGTGAACCTCTCTCTATAATGGCGATGTGGTTAACTTAGCTTTTAAGGGACTATAAAAAACAACACGAGGGGAGAGAGAGAGAGAGAGAGAGAGAGAGAGAGAGAGAGAGAGAGAGAGAGTTATGTGAACCTCTCTCTCTCTATAATGGTAATGTGGTTAACTTCGCTTTTAAGGGACTATGAAAAACAAGGCGAGGGGAGAGAGAGAGAGAGAGAGAGAGAGAGAGAGAGAGAGAGGGGGGGGGGTTATGTGAACCTCTCTCTCTCTCTCTCTCTCTCTCTCTCTCTCTCTCTATAATGGTAATGTGGTTAATTTCGCTTTTAAGGGATTATAAATAAACAACACCAGGAGAGAGAGAGAAAAAGTTATGTAAACCTTTCTCTCCATAATGGCGACGAGTGGTTAACTTCGCAGATTGTTAATTATTTTTCCTATAATATAAGAGCTGACAGAAGTAATTACTATATAGGGAATCTGAAGAATAATTACTATATTAGCGGAACTTAAACGGGCTTCCGGAGAGAGACGAGCGTATGTATGCTATGTTAGTATGCATGTATGTATGAATGAATGTATGCAAGGTCTACAGATTATGTATGTATAGATTTCGTCGGAATTATTTCCCTGTTCCGCTTATCCCGGTGGACTATAAACAAATTTTGTATCATTCCCTAAAGAACAATTAAATAAATAAATAAATAAAAAGATTTAATTCACTTAATAATTCCGTCTCAACTTCAAGGTGTCAAACTTCGACGAGCGATGGTTTGAAGTTTTGAAACCTAATGAGGATACGGGCCCGTCTCACTATTGTCTTGTTTGTTTCAAATGAAATAAAGAGTCCTGGGACGGATGGCCCTGGGAGGGGGGTGGGCGGTGGAAGGAGGGAAGGTGGAGAGAAAGGGGTGGGTGGGGGGGTGGGATGAGACGAGAAAGGAGGAGGGGTGGGGGGGGGGAAGGTGGAAGGGCGTGAGGAGGAGGGGGAGAAAAGATAGGGGAAGGAGGGGGATGACAGCACAGTCTATTCTGTGAGGTTACTGAACCTGATCTACGGCTCTCGATGTTGTAAAAAAAAAATTTTTAAATCTAAAAAAAAAATCCTTGGAACTGTATTACTGTCCTTATTTAAAAAAAAAAAATTAATAATAATCATAATTAATGTAGTCCTATCTTTGCGATCGCTTTATCACAATAATTAATGCTGAAAAAGTTATACAAGTCACTAATGAGGTATCCAAACGACAACTAATTATTACTTATTTAATAATTGAGCCTTCCAGTCAACACTGCTAATCTCTTAATAATTGTTTCATTTTACATTTTATATAAGGGAATACAAAATGATGCTTATGATACGTCGTAGTCCATGATGCTGATCTGTAAAAGAGAGAGAGAGAGAAAGAGAGAGAGAGAGAGAGAGATAAAACAAGGCTCACGATTAGGAATAGTCCACGAAAAGGAATGAGAGAGAGAGAGAGAGAGAGAGAGAGCTAACACAATGTCCACGATAGGCGGAAGTTCACGAAAAGGAATGAGAGAGACAGAGAGAGAGAGATAACACAACGTTCACGATAAGCGGAAGTCCACGAAAAGGAATGAGAGAGAGAGAGAGAGAGATAACACAATGAGAGAGAGAGAGAGAGAGAGAGGAGAGAGATAACACAATGTCCATGATAAGCGGAGGTCCACGAAAGGGAATAATATGGAGATATAGGGACCGATATTCATAAAAGAAAGAAAGAAAAAAAAAACTGGCTACCTGGCAACACCTTCGGCTGCGAGATGTAGGACAATACTTTCTTTTTAAGGTCGCTATTCTTCATGTTCAACCGAAGTGAACATGGACTCGGGGTCAACATTCTTTGTTTGTGCAACTGTTACAGAGGAAGAAAAAACAGGGAACAACATATATATATATAGATCTTAGGCCAAAAGGAGAGGGTTGAGGAAAGTAAGATGGAAGAAAGAGAATACGACCGGAGGTACTGTAAAGGGAATGAAAGAGGTTGCAGGCAGGGGCCGATAAATAGCAATTGACGGTTTCAGAACCTTGAAAGGGATTCAACACGACAATGAAAAGGATTATGTATTAATACGGAGTTATAAATAGTGAGAGAATGAAAGGAAAAAATACATCACGATAATTTACACTAATGTGGGTGGGTTTTTCCTCATTATCAATATAACCTTCCAAATAAAACGAACAGTTCAGTCTTATATTAATACTATGTAATATGCATATATATATATATATATATATATATATATATATCTATATACATTATATATATATAATATATCATTTATTCTTATAATAATATATATATATATATATATATATATATATATATATATATATATATATTATATATATATATATAGATATATACATATACACATATATAATATATATATATATATATATATATAATATATATATATATACATATTATATATATATATATATATATATATATATATATACATATATATACATATATATATATATATATATATATACATATATATATATATATATATATATATATATATATATATATATATATATATATATACATATAATACATATATACTATATATATATATATATATATATATATATATATATATATATATATATATATATTATATATATATATGTGTGTGTGTGTAAATTCTGCTAACAATAGGATACGACTCAAGTATAAAAGGCCCATTAATAAAAACGCTTGTTTAATGCTAAGGACTATATTCTGGGTATACTGAATCCCACCCTTATCAAATTGTGAATGACAGAAGAAGTTACATTGGCGAAATATATAGTCTGTGTATGTGTATGTAAAATGGACATGAGGGACACTGATAAAGAACTGCTGAAACCTCCATTTACAATTATGAGCCCATCGACTGATTAAGCTCATTTCAACGAATACAAAACTACAAAATCTAAAAAAAAAAAAGAAAAATAAAGTCACGTTCAAACTCTGCCTGTACTACACAGCCTCACCTTTGCGTTGAGCTTTAAGAATTCCACGTAAATCTCCCCATCCAATCCCAAGCTCCGATAACAGAGACTCAAGTCTGCCAAGAAATGTTCAAATCACTTGACCTCACGGCATGATGAATTCAGCAACACGAGTTCGACACACCACGAATTTGCTGTCATCTCCGATCCTGCTTCCACCGAGATGAAAAGCTAATCCATTTGGACAGTCCGTAAGCGTTCCGTCGAGTGATTGGTATGAGGAAGTTATAAATGAAAAACGTTTCTCTCAACTGTCGATAAACGTTGGGCGTCACGTTCACCGTCAACACAAGTGACTCCCAGAAGAGAGACTGAACGCTGCCTCTGACCTGCATAGTTGTCAACCTCACGGAGAGAAATCAGGCTAAAGTTGCCACGTATGGTTTATCCCACGTTCATTACTCTTATCATAAACGAACGTCAAATCATATTCTATTTGATATACCTGTATAAAACCTTAAGACTTATGATTCCCGCTTGAATGTTCTTTCATATTATTATGTTTCCCGTCAAGTAACAGCCCGTTTTGTAAGTAAAAATGAATAAAATCAAATTCAAATAGGCAACTCGATCGTCCGCTTCATTCTGCTTCGGAGTTTATGCTTTTGTGATTAACAAAACTTCCACTTTACTGACGATGCTTCATCCAAACTTAAGACTCCAGGAATAATGAAAGTTTTTTTTCGGCATCCGGGAAAAAAGTCAATATTCAGTGCCTGAAAACTCCGCCATCACCAGGCTGAAATCCCGAACTTTCGAAGCCCTGCTCCCTAACTGTAAATTCCAGTTCATTCGGCAACATGGCCCACTTACGCTGAGGCGCCATAGACGGCTTTGGGAAAAGATTAATGAAGATATTTCTTGATTTATATATATATATATATATATTATATATATATATATATATATATATATGATATATCATCATATATGATATATATATATATATAGATAGAATATAGTATATACATACATATATATATATATATATATATATATAATATATATATATATATATATATATATATATATATATATATAGTATATATATATATATATATATATGAATACATATATATATGCATATATATGTATATATACACACACACATCATATATATATATATATATATCATATATATATATATGTATGTATATATATATATTATATATATATATATATATATATATATATATATATATATATATATATATGACTGGTAAAAATGTTCTGTCACAACAGAATTTCATCTAATAAAAGGGTCCCATAAAAACGCCAAAATATATATAGTGAGAAAATACTACATTTCAGAGTCAGAGACTGACGAGAGAGACAGCAGTCTCTGAAATATAGATTATTTTCTCTATATTTTGGCGTTTTTATGGGCTCCTTTTATTAGATATAATATTATATATATATATATATATATATATGTATTATATATATATATATAATATATATTGTATATATATATACTATATATATATATATATATATATATATATATATATATATATGATCTGTCAAAAATGTTCTGGTACCACAGAATTCCATCTAATAAAAGGAGAGACCATAAAAACGCCAAAATACAGAGTAAGTATACTGTATTCCAGAGACTGCTGCCGTCTCCCTCTTCAGGTAGGTAATGAATGAGAAAAGTTACAGAAAAGGCGGTATTTACACCAAGAGATCCATACCCACAGGTAGCGGTTTTACTAAGTGTTGATTTTAATTTGTCTGATTTTAGTTTGATTTGTCTGATTTTAATTTATGATTTTAATTTGTCCTTGATTTCAGTATTTCAGTGTAAACTAATCTTTCAAACCGCCAACCTTGTTTGCAGCGTTATGGATAATAATAGTAATAATAATAATACACCCGAAAATTAGACTACCCCAATTTGCAAATTTTTTTTACCAATAAAAAAAATCCAATCGGTTTGACCTAATTGAGATATATGTCAACCTTCGGTGCGTTGCTCACCTGTTTAAGCAACAATGAGAAAGCAATAATTAGAAAAATAGAGAAGAACCTGTATAAAATTAATGCAGCTGAGGCAGCAATCACTGTTAATAAAACATGTTTAAAAGAGGGTTTACTTCCAGCATACAATAATAATAATAATAATAATAATAATAAGAATAATAATAATAATGTGTTGAAATAACCCTGCAGATGTTAATAAGCAAAGAAATGCGATCTCGACAATCGATGTGATATTTCCGAGTCTACATAATGAACAAGGGGTGATCCGACCTCCAGCTTACTCGGGACGCGTGCTTGAAATCTACGGTCAATTAGAGCGTCGTTTCACCAACGAAAATTAAAATAAATAATCTATATATTATTAGAAATAGTTGCTCTGTGCTGTTTAATATGCAAATAATTTATTTTTTATATTTTCATTCTTTAATAAATAAATCATAAATTCTCTAAAATTAATATATCTTTTAACTCAACGCCGAACCCCTTTTCACGCCGAACCCCTTTTGCAGACTTTTTTTAAAAAAAAAAAGACACTCCTAACCACCACCCCCCCCCCCCCCCAACTTTTTCAGACCTTTAAAAAAAGGCTTTTAACTTAACACCCCCCCCCCCCCCCCAACAAGAACAACAACTACTACAATAACACAATAACAAAGTAGTTTGTAGGCTTACTCACCGAGTAAGCGAAAAGCTTCCGTTACGAGACTTCCATTTTGTCAGGGAGAGTGATCAAGTGATATATGAAAGTGATATATAACTACGGAAAGCTATATTTTCCCTGTCGGATTTTAGAAAGCTTATACCGCCCCCCCCCCCCCCCCCCCCCCCCCACCTCCCCACTCACCCACTCACCATCATGAGTGCTTAATATACTATTAGTTCGTATAATTGGTTCCATTTTCTAAAATAGAAACTTTTTCATGATCTATCGAATTTTAATAGGCACCGTATGAATCTGCTGATGTACCAAAAAAAAAAAAAAAAAAAAAAAAAAACAAAAAAAAAAAAAAAAAAAAAAAAGGGGTGGGGCCAACGGACTGACGAATTCAGACTTCTGTAATCTATGTTCGATTGATCAGCAAATTCGCTCTGGTGAGCAACTGTCTGATCGCAATAGATAAACTGTGAAAATTGTGGAAAAAAAGTATACATCTTCATGTGATTAACGATAGGGGAAAAGTGATTGTGTCTTGTCAAAAAGAAGAAGAAGAAAAAAAAAAGGAAATGCGGTCATAAAAGGAACTGAATCTTATTGAATGAGTTTTTTTTAATATATATTTCTGTCTTCTCTCAAGTCGAAAACAAAACTTGCTGTGAGTTACTATAGCATGACTGTGTAATTAAAAGGGTGTGTGTGTGTGTGTGTGTGTGTGTGTGTGTGCGTTAGGGTTACAAACAAACACCACTAACTACAACGCCACAATAAAAATAATAAAAAAAAAACCCTCAGCACATATATAGTTACCCTCTACAAGGACACACACACATACACACTTCTCAATATCCTAAGAATGTCGATAACACCCATAAAGTGCATATTAATACTAGACTGATATTAACGATTTTTTCCTGCTAAACTGCTCTAGTACCGTCCATTCACAAAAGCAGGCGCCGTTCTTACTACAGCGTAACGACGGCAACCGCGAGACAGTTAACAAAATCCCTTGTAGATGGTAAGATTGCTGTGCAGTACTTCGTCGTGCCGTCAACAGATTCAGTGGTTTAAATCTGAGTCAGCCACGATGACGATTCCACTATACAGGGGGAAAGTGCTGGCACCCCGTGGCTGGTAGGGGTGTTACTTAGTCCTTCAGAGTGGCTGGTAGGGGTGTTACTTAGTCCCTCATAGTGGCTGGAAAGGGGTGTTACTTAGTCCCTCCTAGTGGCTGGTAGGGGTGTTACTTAGTCCTTCAGAGTGGCTGGTAGGGGTGTTACTTAGTCCTTCAGAGTGGCTGGTAGGGGTGTTACTTAGTCCTTCAGAGTGGCTGGTAGGGGTGTTACTTAGTCCTTCAGAGTGGCTGGTAGGGGCGTTACTTAGTCCTTCAGAGAGGCTGGTAGGGGCGTTACTTAGTTCCTCCTAGAGGTTAGTAGGGTCGTTACTTAGTCCCTCCTAGTGGCTGGTAGGGGCGTTAATCAAGTAGACGATGCGTGATCTGATCAAATACGTGGTACGAGCGCTACTTGAGTAGTTGGAGCACGTGTTACCAAAATGGTTGGTTAGGGAACTATTTAAGTAGTTGGTACGAGTGCTACTTAATTGGTTGGAGCGTGCGTTACTAAAATGGTTGGTTAGGGAACTATTTAAGTAGTTGGTATGCGTGCTACTTAATTAGTAAGAGTGTGCTTTACTAGAATAGTTGGTTCGGGAACTATTCAAGTAGTTGCTACGAGTGCTACTTGAGTAGTTGGAGCGCGCGTTACTAAAATATTTGGCTCGGGAACCATTTAAGTAGTTGCCACGAGTGCTACTTAAGTAGTTGGAGCATGCGTTACTAAAATGGTTGGTTCGGGAACTATTAAAGTAGTTGCTACGAGCGCTACTTAATTGGTTGGAGAGCGTATTGCTAAAATAGTTGGTTCGGGAACTATTTAAGTAGTTGGTGTATGTGCTACTCAAATAATTGGTGCATAGGTGGAGTATGCGTTACTCAAATAGTAGACGCGTGAGCTATCTGAGTAGCTGGCAAGTGTGCTTTTCAAGTAGCATGTAAGAGTTCTACTTAGGTAGTTGCTGTGCGTGCTACTCAAATAGTTGGTACAATTTCAACTCATGCAATTGGTTCATGTGCTACTTAAGTACTGGCATATATATATATATATATATATATCTATATATATAGATATATATATACATACATACACACACAAAACTAAAAATCGTACAACAAACCAACTGGAATGTTGGTTTAACTTTTTATAGAAATACGTAAAGAACTGGGAAATAAAAATCTTGGCCCCATTCCATATGCAGATGGTTCAACGTAAATTAAATTTTAATAATAAGTTTGGGGGATCTAAGGGTCCTTTGCCGAATAACTCGAAAGTTAATTATTCTGTCTTTACGAGTCAAAAGAGAGGGAATTGACTTAGTAATGACTAACATAAGGGGATACTGAGAATAAATTTCTGGTTTGCTCTGCAGGTTATACGGGATTTAGAAGGATTAGGTGTTCAATTATTTGATTGTCGTCTATAAAGAGAAAGGCAGAAATTATATGAAGAAGCACAAGGAGTAATAAAAAGAATAATTGCTCATTTTTGTTACATTTTATGCATACATGTTATATCATTTCTTATTTCTGAGGTTAGTTCAAGTCAGTTTCTATTGTTTGAGCAGACATCAACGATACTCTGATTTTAAGTTAACAGCTCACGTAAGTTATTGATGCAATAGTGTGTATTAATTCCGTGAGGCGACGCAGCTAGTAACCACCCCCCATTTCAGACATTAGAGACCGTGCACCACGATACACGTATCATTCAATTCCACATCCATTATCTCATTCTGCGCCGCAATTACGACGGGAAACTTCGATGTCATCGAAGGAGGATGATCTGATTTCACATTATCTATACTTCAGGAAATCACCGAGTTTGTCCTGGAAGCTTATGTGTGTGGTTGAATATACTGTTTGTATATAAAATAAAATCATTACTATCATATCTAGGTGGTACATTTTAAACATTATAGCGTTGAACGTGATAGCTGCATCAGCTACATTCACCTTTAATATTATTGTTATCATTATTATTATTATTTCCACCTCTATTCACATTCTCTTTTTCCATCTTACTACCCACCCTCTCCTATCAATTTTTCTTAGTGCAACTGACAGATTCACCTCCTAAGCTGCATCAACTACATTCACCTTTAATATCATCATCTTTATTATTATTGCCTTTTACTGGACTTCTATTCATATTCTCTTTTTCCATCTTACTACCCACCCTCTCCTATCAATTTTTCATAGCGCTACTGACAGATTCCCCTCCTAAGCTGCATCAACTACAATTACCTTTAATATTATCATTATTATTATTATTATTTCCTTTTACTGGACCTCTATTCCCCTCCTATTACACCTTTCAAGCCTCTTTACTGTCAAGCTCCCTTTCAGCGCTGAATGACCTCATAGGTCCCAGTACTCGGCCTTTGCCTAAATTCTACATTTCTCTATTTCATTCCACGGGATCCATCCATGTTAATGGCTCCGTTATTAAATGTAATAATGGTTGGGTTAATCTCCACCCTTATATTAGCGAAATTAACGCTACATCTTTAATTACCGTCAAGAAATACTTTCGAATATCGACTTTTAGCTTCAGCCTTCTGCCAAAGCAAAGGAGTTTCTAATAGATTTCTACGAAACTAATGTTCGCCTCGCAGCTAATAGAACGTCACGGTTCGACTCTATAGCCTGCTGCACTAAGCCAAAATGCGTTCGTCTGGCTTGCGATTCCAGTTCTTTCTGTGAAACGCAAGAAATATTTAAGACTTAAATCTTTTGCCCAAGCGTAAAGACCCACCAACATGGAAATTCTCGAGAGAATTGTTACAAAACTAAACTAACGTCCGCCTCGCAGCTAATTGAATGGCAGGGTTCGTCTGTGTAGCCTGTGAAAGTAAATGCTCTTTCTGGGTTCGAGCCTCTCTATATGGCAATGGAATATGTGATTTCTCCGTACGCTGGCCATCGTACTGGATGGGGGACTCTCTATAAAGCTTTTGAATACGAATGCTATTTCTACAAAGCTCCTACTATTATTATTATTTCCTTTTACTGGACCTCTATTCCCCTCCTATTACACCTTTCAAGCCTCTTTACTGTCAAGCTCCCTTTCAGCGCTGAATGACCTCATAGGTCCCAGTACTCGGCCTTTGCCTAAATTCTACATTTCTCTATTTCATTCCACGGGATCCATCCATGTTAATGGCTCCGTTATTAAATGTAATAATGGTTGGGTTAATCTCCACCCTTATATTAGCGAAATTAACGCTACATCTTTAATTACCGTCAAGAAATACTTTCGAATATCGACTTTTAGCTTCAGCCTTCTGCCAAAGCAAAGGAGTTTCTAATAGATTTCTACGAAACTAATGTTCGCCTCGCAGCTAATAGAACGTCACGGTTCGACTCTATAGCCTGTGATAGCAAAATGCTCGTCTTGGCTTCGATCCAGTCTTCTGTGAACGCAAGAAATATTTAAGACTTAAATCTTTTGCCCAAGCGTAAAGACCCACCAACATGGAAATTCTCGAGAGAATTGTTACAAAACTAAACTAACGTCCGCCTCGCAGCTAATTGAATGGCAGTGTTCGTCTGTGTAGCCTGTGATAGTAAATGCTCTTTCTGGGTTCGAGCCTCTCTATATGGCAATGGAATATGTGATTTCTCCGTACGCTGGCCATCGTACTGGATGGGGGACTCTCTATAAAGCTTTTGAATACGAATGCTATTTCTACAAAGCTCCTACTATAATTGTATAATGATTAAATTTAAAAAGTATCTATGTCGTGTCAAAATTCCACGGATAAGGAATACACAACTACAAACAGATTTACATGTTACGTTGGACCCAAGTGTCAATGGAATATATTTGCGCACAGATCACAGCAGATTTATTCACTACCATTATTATATAGTTGTTTCTCCATATCAGTATTTCATCGGTATAAGTGAAGCTGTCAAAAATATAACGATTCTAGGTGGATCAGTGTTCTCAAAGGCAGCCAAGTAATGAACTCCCTTCTTCACAAGTACCTGAACTCTGGCAGGGATTATAATTAACTATCAACAAGAAAAAGGTCGTATCAAAGGGGGAACTTTCCGAGTTCTTTACATTCCTTTATCTCTCTCTCTCTCTCTCTCTCTCTCTCTCTCTCTCTCTCTCTCTCCATCATGTTTTTCACTCGCTACTGCGATTAACTAAAGGTGTGTTTCCAAACAGATCATAAGAAAACCGGGTTGTTTTCAATATCAGTTCATTCATTTTTCAACTACTCACCAATACATTCATTCTACATTTATTTATTGATTTATTTATTCACTCTACTTACATTAATACTAAATGGGTATCTTCACTTAGATAAAGAAAAAAAAAAAACTGAAACTAACCACGGCCCGGTGGTGGCCTAGCCTAAATCGTTACCAAAAGCACGGTTATGGCTAACTCTAACCTTAAATGAAATAGAAACTACTGAGGCTAGAGGGCTGCAATTTGGTATGGGTAATGATTGGAGGGTGGACGATCAACATACCAATTTGCAGTCCTCTAGTCTAGTCGTTTTCAAGATCTGACGGCGGACAGAAAAAGGGACAGAAGTTCAATCAATTATCCCCTTATTCATCCTTTCACTTACTCTATTTATTCGTCATTTACCCTTTTCTACATCAACGCACTTTTAGCGTCCCTGCAAGAGTCGGGAATCTGTCCAACCAACCAGACATTCAAGCCAATGGCGTTTCGACTAACTTATTCATGTAGTCAATTATACCGGAGAGAGAGAGAGAGAGAGAGAGAGAGAGAGAGAGAGAGAGAGAGAGAGAGAGAGAGAGTCTGTGATTTGTGCCTTGCTGCCTTGCTCTCATGAAAATTTTCGTATCTGCGTAAGTTAAGGGCGCATTGTCTCGTTGTTTACACAAAAGAGAGAGAGAGAGAGAGAGGAGAGAGAGAGAGAGAGAGAGGGTACAGTGTTCTGCATTCCTAGTTCTTTAGTAGTGAGACTAACCTATCTATTTATCAATAAACACATACATTATATATATATATATATATATATATATATATATATATATATATGTATGTATATATGCATGTATATATATATAAAAATATATATTATATATATATATATATATATATATATATATATATATATATATATATATATATATATATATATATAGTACTAAAGTTGAAGGCGGTTGCTTGAAACCAGAAATAAGCATCATCGGAGGGTGGAGAGATACCAAAATCCTTTAAAGTTATTTATTTTGCTGACGTTTCAGGACCATGTGTCCCATTTTCGAAGCTAAAAAATTAAAAGAATAACAGAATTAAAATGAGACTCAGATTAAAACATGATAAAAAGTTATTTCTTAACAAAATGCAAATTAGGTACAGGAGAAGGAAACAGTGATTACCAAGTAGTGCTGAAGGCAAAAGCTGAGTGACTGTCAGGGTCCGTTATGGTGCCGTCGGAAACTCAAGAGAGGTACAGAGGAGTTGACGTGGACTGAGTATTTAGTTGGGGAACCAGTTGTTTGATAAAAAGAGATTCGAGTATTGCCAATTGGTGTTCGGTTGGAGCTTTGCCTATGATTTTGAAATCCTTGTAATTTATATTGTATTTGCATTTTTTCCCATGATCTCTAATACAGGAAAATTCGGTGTTTGATAGTTTGACACCCGTACGATAGCTAACGCCACGATGGGAATCTAATCTTACCTTTAACAACCTCTGGGTGGAGCCCACGTACTTCCCCAGGTCACATCTGGGGCAATTAAACAAATATATGACTCTCGAGGTGATCAAAGGAAGCCGACTCTCTTTATATTTAAACAAGGACTTGGTGGTCATTGGGTTAAATGGGATCAATTTTAAGTTGACTGCCGGTAGGTATTTGCTTACAATAAATCTCAGCTCTTGATAAAAATGGCTATCATAGATTAGGGGGACACTAGCGTACAGGTCTAGTTTTGGTACCGTTGACAGTTCAAACTTTGGGTGGAAGATATTATTAGAAATTTTCGCAATTGTTTGTAAAAGAGTTCTGATGGAAAACAGTTAATTGCAAAGTATTGATGGAGAAACGTAATTTCTTCATGAAACGTATTCCACCCGGATGTTAAAGTAAACGCTCTGTGGAAGAGAGTAGACAGGTTATTTAACTTGAAATTAAAAAAGCAGTGGCTATAAAAGTTAGAACCCAGACCAGTAAACGTCCTCTTTCTAAAAACAGTGGTATTAAAATGTTCGTCAAGTCTAAAAACCAACACATCAGGAAGGGCAGTTTATTTTCATTTTTATATTCAATCGTGAACTTAATATTTGGATGCATTTCATTGGCAAGTTCGAGGAATTCGTCTGCCCGATCTTTATTTCTAAATAATAGGAATATGTCGTCAACATATCTGCTATAAAATAGAGGGTGACAAGCCAGAGGGCAGCCGTCCAGCAACTGCTCCTCCAGGGAGCACATGAAAATATTTACCACAAGACTCGGACCTTTTTATGACTAGTCTGGATGTCAAGTCACTTTTTACTAATATCCCAGTGGAAGAAACAATTGAAATTATTTTAAATCGAATTTTTCCAAACCCAGATGTTCCTTTTAATAATTTTAATATCACGGATTTTAAAAAGTTACTTCAGTTGGCGTTGCTGGACACTGCCTTCATTTTTAATGGAAAAGCATACGTACAGGTCGATGGTATGGCCATGGGATCTCATTTAGGCCCCACTTTTGCTAATATTTTCATGTGCTCCCTGGAGGAGCAGTTGCTGGACGGCTGCCCTCTGGCTTGTCACCCTCTATTTTATAGCAGATATATTGACGACATATTCCTGTTATTTAGAAATAAAAATCGGGCAGACGAATTCCTCGAACTTGCCAATGAAATGCATCCAAATATTAAGTTCACGATTGAATATAAAAATGAAAATAAACTGCCCTTCCTGATGTGTTGGTTTTTAGACTTGACGAACATTTTAATACCACTGTTTTTAGAAAGAGGACGTTTACTGGACTGGGTTCTAACTTTTATAGCCACTGCTATTTTAATTTCAAGTTAAATTACCTGTCTACTCTCTTCCACAGAGCGTTTACTTTAACATCCGGGTGGAATACGTTTCATGAAGAAATTACGTTTCTCCATCAATACTTTGCAATTAACTGTTTTCCATCAGAACTCTTTTACAAACATTTGCGAAAATTTCCAAATAATATCTTCCACCCAAAGTTTGAACTGTCAACGGTACCAAAACTAGATCTGTACGCTAGTGTCCCCCTAATCTATGATAGCCATTTTTATCAAGAGCTGAGATTTATTGTAAGCAAATACCTACCGGCAGTCAACTTAAAATTGATCCCATGTAACCCAATGACCATCAAGTCCTTGTTTAAATATAAAGAGAGTCTGCTTCCTTTGATCACCTCGAGAGTCATATATTTGTTTAATTGCCCCAGATGTGACCTGGGGAAGTACGTGGGCTCCACCCAGAGGTTGTTAAAGGTAAGATTAGATTCCCATCGTGGCGTTAGCTATCGTACGGGTGTCAAACTATCAAACACCGAATTTTCCTGTATTAGAGATCATGGGAAAAAATGCAAATACAATATAAATTACAAGGATTTCAAAATCATAGGCAAAGCTCCAACGAACACCAATTGGCAATACTCGAATCTCTTTTTATCAACAACTGGTTCCCCAACTAAATACTCAGTCCACGTCAACTCCTCTGTACCTCTCTTGAGTTTCCGTCGGCACCAAAACGGACCCTAACAGTCACTCAGCTTTTGCCTTCAGCACTACTTGGTAATCACTGTTTCTTTCTCCTGTACCTAATTTACATTTTGTTAAGAAATAACTTTTTATCATGTTTTAATCTGAGTCTCATTTTAATTCTGTTATTCTTTTAATTTTTTAGCTTCGAAAATGGGACACATGGTCCTGAAACGTCAGCAAAATAAATAACTTTAAAGGATTTTGATATCTCTCCACCCTCCGATGATATATATATATATATATATATATATATATATATATATATATATATATATATATATATATATATATATATATATATATATATATATATATATATATATATATATATATATATATAGAGGTATGTATGTATGGGATCATAAAATTCAACAATGAAACGCAGTGAGTTTTAAAGGACTGTATGTATTTACTTCATTCAATATATTCACGGCAGGTTCTTCGACTTTGAATTACGTGACTCTTCCAAACAGAAGTGGTCTGAGCTTCCTAACATATGCAAAGACAAATGTTAACATCCAGAATGTGACCACAAAGCCACCGTGTGTCAGTTAACTACTACATACTCCAAACATTTTCTCGGCAAGAAAATCCCTAGCATATCATCAGCAACGATTTACATTCATATCAGCTGTGCATCTGATGTCTAAGGCCAGTCCCTTACGACACTCCTGTTTGGCTGTTGATAAGCCAATCACAGGGCTGGAAGAAACTCTCAGTCTCTCTCCAGAGAGTTCACATTGGCAGGATGCATATTCCACCTCTCCTGGGGGATACGTCTTTCAAAAGCATCCCTCAGGAGACGAGGAACATACATCCTACCTATGTGAACTCTCGGGAGAGACTGAGAGAGTTCCCAGCCCTGTGATTGGCTTATCAGCAGCCAATCAGGAGCGTCGTAAGGGACTGGTCTTAGACATCAGATGTACGGTTGATGTGAATCTACTATAGCGCACTGCCTATGATCTCTCTATCTACGCAATATACTGTATTCGAAAGCCAACCACCTCGCCACTCACAGAGCCTTGGGAGAGCGAGGGTTCAAGGTTTCGCGGAGAAATTTTAACAATAAGCGACCTTCACACCACCACCTGAGATGATCCATCGGACAAAATCCTTCAAAGGAAACGGGATGTATGGTGTTTTTACGTCGCATGGGACCAGTAACGGTCATTTCAGCAACGTGAACAACAACGGCTTGACGTGGCTTCCGAACCACGCCAAGAGTAAACTGCTAAATACACAATCTCTGACATCTCAGTGGAATGCCCGAGAATCGAACTCGCGGGCCACCGAGGTGACGGGTCAATTGCACTTGATAAGGTGAATTAAGACGTTTAGAGTGAATAATGTTCAAAGGGGGTTCTCGTCGTTTGCAACAGGACATAAATCATGATAGGCGTTGATAGGTAAGTTTAGACGATTTGTGTGAGGAACTTCGGACAAGGAAACTGTTCGAATAAACTGGACTAAACTAAAGGCTATAGTTCTTTATAAGCCACAAATCCATTCAGGGAACAACATCAAGTTGAAGATAGAAAAGAATGGGAATTTCATTCTCCACAGTGAATTATTTAATAAGTAGAATGAAATATAGAATAAGTCCGTGTTTAGTATTTTGTGACGAAGGGTATTCCGAATTAAACTGACTACTATATCTCTAAAGAATATTTTGAAATAAATTACAGTTTTACATTATCATTACTAGCAAATGCCTTGCTTATGCAGGTGTAGTCTTAAGGTTTATTTAATTTTAAGATGTCATCAATGGAAAACGTAGGAAATGTTGGGCATACACTAAGACTTATGATTAATGCACAAAATACAAGTATTGGCGGGGCCATTAAATTGTAGGAGTCTACCCTTTACATTGGTAAAAATCGTTTTCTCACGGATTTCACATAAAAGAAAACGATAGCTATTGCATACTACATTAAAATTTGCCTAACCGAAGAAAAACACACACTTGTATATATATTTTTTCTTCTAGTATATAGATTGAGATGAATGAAGTTAGCAATGTTAGTGCTACCTTTTTATGGCCCTGATCCGGTGTTCTGCATTTTAGGCTTTGGAGAACGCAGTAAGGTCGGTCAAGAGCCAGAAACTGTGAAAAGAAAGAAGAAGAGAGAGGAAAAAGGGGCTAGATCACGAAACCATACGGGTATGAGTTTACAGAATTTGTAATTCTCGGTGTCCTATCGTCCCTCAATGTAGACAGCTCAGCGCGGGGCAATTTTCGCTCGGACACGTCGTCCTACACTGGCTACCTACTATGGCCTAACCAAAACAACCTTAATAAAACCAGACTTTACCTGCCTGGGCCCCGCTGAGTAACAATGAACATTCGAACACGTGGACTGGCCGTCGTACGTTCAAATCCATACGTTCTGTCTCTACCTAAAACAACAAACGAACTGCTTATTCGTAATCGTTGCTGTTGAAATCGTCAGGTTTCTCTCTCTCTCATCGTGGAAGAGCTACAGGCAATTAAGTCGTATTATATAAGGTCGGAACGATACACGCGTTCGGGAGGCAATGGAGAAAAAGTTCACCTAT